>NC_053440.1:19497436-19797436 GCF_007990345.1 Gossypium hirsutum | reverse complement strand
AGGTTCGGCTTTCCAGACAAGCGATCGCACATTTGTATGGTCAACAACAATCTCCCCAAATCGCAATATTCTTTCCTCAAATCTATCCAAATATCCCTCCTTGATATCCTCCATAACAATGTCCAAGACCCATTCAAACTCTCACCCAACAGAGTTCAAAACCACCTCAAACTCCTGCCGCCTCATGCTAGCAAAATAAATATCCTTTTTGCTTGCAATGGGATTCAAACCCAAGCCCCCCTCAATAGCTCAACACATCACTTGCCTCTTTGCCACAAGCTCTTTTGTGTCACATTTTGTCTTCAATTAACTAAAAGGTCTAAAGGCCAAAGTCTCCTTTAAAAGAAAAACTAAAATAAATTGCAAGAGCCAAGACTTAAACCCAAGCTCCCTTGCAACCTTTATGACACCAAAACCACTAGACCACATGCTTCCTTATGACAGTTTTTTAACACAATAATTTAAAAGGCCTACATCCAAGCATCTAGGGTTTTATCCACTTAAAACCAAAATTTTTCCTAAAGCCCAGGTTTGAACCTAGGACTTTTCCAACTTCTCTCAAGACCCTTAACCACTAAAGCAGACATACTTTTGTACACAATTTCCAAACCGTTCCCTTGCTCAAGGCCCAATACTTCTAGGCCCAAATTTTGGGGCGTTACAATCATCAAAAGGTAACAACATCAAACTAGCGGGAAAATTGTAACCCCTAACTTTCAGTGGACACGATTTACATATCTAATTAACTAAAACATACTAACCCAGTGGATTCATAACTTTGACAGTATATTCAGTGAACTCAACAAGTAATTTCTTTTTGTCTACTAATGCAGTGCATATATACAAGTGAGTTGATCCAGGATCAATCAATGCATATAAATTCATATCAAAGAGAGAAAAAAGTACCCGCAATAACGTCTGGGGTAGTAGCTTCCTCACGAGCTCTGATTGTATAGGCTCTAGCTGTGTTCTCGCTTCAGATCATTCATTAATCTCGTTATTCTTTCCTCGACCAAGAGTAGTGTTTCTTGCGTTTCCAGATCGTCTACCTCTCTGTGAGGTTACTTCGGGCTTGTTAGATTGATTGCCAAAATCATTCTGCCTTTTCAGACAATCACAAAGGAAATGATCAGTAGATCTACAATGAAAACAAGCGTCCGACTTTCATCGACACTCACCAAAATGCCTTTTGTTGAAATTATCACAAACAAGAACGGTCTTTTCAACATTTCTTACAATTCCAACACTAGCCGCTCGAGAATAATAGACTGAAAATTGCTTTGCCTTAGTTTCTTTCTACTAGTCAACTCTAAAGGGGTAGTGATACGAGTCACAAAAGCCCAAATTCTTGAAGGCAAGGCCCAATAAGCAAATTCCCAGCCTAATCAAGAAATCCATCCATACTTAGTTGAAAATCAGGCCAAATTGTCAAAGTGGCCCAAGTTGTAAAGTTTTATTTTTATTTTTATTTATTTATTTATTTATTTACTTAGTTTAAATTTTTATGTCAATATTCAGTCCAAGAGTCCCAGATAAAATGACCTTTGACCGAATTTCCATATTAAAATAATTAGGAGTTTTTTTTATTTTAGTTTTCTAATTAGATTAGGACTAGTTATAAGGCCTATTTAAAGGCATGGCTGTCCACCTTGTTAAACACTTATCATTATTATTAAAATTTCAGATTTGTTGAGAGCAGAATTTTCTTTGAGTTTTCTCCAAGATTTCTCTCTTGAGTTTTCTTTAGAAGTTGTTTTAACAATCTTGTGATTGTGGGAGCCATCTTCAACCTTCTTCTTGCCATTGATATTCTTTGGAGGGGAGATTAGAGCCGTTTGAAGGGAGTTGTGAGATCTTTCGAGATTTCAAGGCTTCTTAGGACTTATCTTTTAATTTCTTACTGTCAATTCTTTCTTTATTTCTGCTTGTGCCGAATCTTTATCTAATTTATTTTCTGTTCTTATTGTGTTTTCAGCCTTTTTCTATCTTAAGGAATCAGCCCAAAAATCCCCAGTTTCTAGGGTTTTTCCATACTCTTTTTGGGTGAAATTAGGTTGTCGAAATTTGGGGAAAACTTGGTGTTCAATTGGGCAGAATCACAATCTCCTTGAGGGTTTCAAGAACCCTAACACTTATTTCTATTCTCAATTTGATTCTTTGCTGATTTGGGGATTTTATTTCAGATCTGAAAATTCAAAAATCTAATCTTTTAATTTTCTGTTTCGTTTCAGATCTAATTGTTTAGGGTTTTCGTAGGAGTTTCTCGTGACTTGGCAACTCGATCTTGGTCCGCGCACAACCCCGTATCATTTAGTATCAGATTTTGGGCGTTTTGGGTGTTCTTGGTTGATTTCTAAACTGATCTGAATATTTTAAAGCAAAAACAGCAGTTTTACCCAGAAAAATCTTTCAAAAAAATTTTATTTGAGTGGGTAAACATTGTCAAATTGATCTGAAATTTTACATAAATATTTGTGGCACTGTGATTGAATATAAAAAAATTATTCCTGCAAAAAAATCAGTCAAAAAAGTCAAAAAATCGAAAAAAAGACGAAATCCAATAAAAATTTTAAAAAAATTCAGCGGGTTGAGTTTGGTGCCCAAACTTTCCAGATCAAAAATTAAATATTTAAGGACATTTGAGATTTAATTTTGTGATTTTTTGAGATTGGGAACACCTCGAACGAAGTTGTCAAGTTACTCCACAGTTTTTCGGGTTTTCTGTTTTCAGCAATTTTTATTGATTCTTAGCTGTAGGTTTTCATTTGTTTGCTTTTTATTATCCTTTTAAAATATCTAACACCTTCTTGTTTCTTGTGTTAGTAGGATTTAAACGTGTGCACAATCCTTCCTCGGTGCAACACGAATCACTTGGTGTCTCGTCAGTTTTTGGCATCCTAGTGTAAATTAGGATTCTTTGGTAGTTTGGTTCACACTCTCTAATTGGTTGATATAAACTCTGATAAAGAACTCACAAGATTGAATTCGACCTCATTGAGAATTTGATTTTTCTTTTTGAGTGATTAATGGTGAGGTTTGCTAACTTTTATTTTTGAGTGTTGAGTGTTTATTTTTTACAGTTTTGAAGATGTCTAAAGGTGATAATAATGATGCACTTATGAAAGTCCAACAACAGTTAGACGGACATACTGCTGCAATCACACAAATAAATGCTACACTTCAAGCATTGAATACTACTTTGAATGAGGTACGAGTGAATCAAAAACATCAATATCGAGATCCAATTAAGGAAGATAGGGATAACCAGCCCCATAGGTGCAGCCCTCAACGTGTCCCTAGAATGGATGATGATTTTCATGATCGTGGACAATCATCTTTGGCAAAACCAAAGAGCGAGCAGCAACGAGAACATCTCTTTCATACTCGCTGCCATGTACAAGGTAAGCTTTGTAGAGTTATTATTGATTGTGAAAGTTGCTCAAACATAGCCAGCACGACGATGGTGGAAAAGCTTTGCTTAACCACTACCAAGCATCCACAACCTTATCAACTACAAGGGCTTAGCAACGAAGGCCAATTTAGGGTCACTCAACAAGTGCGCATCGCCTTTTCTATCGGTAAGTATCAAGACGAAGTTGTGTGCTACGTAATGCCTATTCAAGCCTGCCATTTGTTGCTAGGAGAACCATGGCAACTGGATCGAAAAGTCACTCACGATGGTCGTACCAATAGGTATTCTTTCAAGCATCAAGGAAAGAAACTCACCTTAGTGCCGCTCACTCCGGAACAAGTCCATGAGGACCAAATCAAACTGAAAAATTCTGTTAAAACAAGTGAGGAAAAAGAAAAAGAGAATGAAAAAGAGCAAAAAGAGATTGAGAGTGAAAAAGAAATTGAAGAAAGAAGAGAAAATGAATTAGAAAAAGAAACAAAAGAAAAAGACGTGGAAAGGGTAGTGAGGAATGTTTCCACTAACCAAGATATGAATTTTTCTTGTGTTGCTACTTTTCAGGTTCCCGAAAGATCGAAAGATAACTTTCAACTTCAATACCTCTCAAATGAAAGACGCTTTCATACGATCAACTTAGGCAAAGATGAAATCACACTACATGATCCCGAAGGTAAGCGAGGTAAGGAAATTTTAGAAACCGAGTCCAGTGCAGATTTGAAAATTATTGATAAAATTTTTGGTGACTTAGTTCTTAAAAGATCCCCTCATTTTGATCCGATTAATTGTTACTCTTCGATTGTGGTTGATAAAGTCATTACGAAAAGAAGCGTGATTTGTTATTCTCTTGATTTACCTTGTGTAAAATCCTTGAATTTGTCCAAATCTGTTTTGGAGAATAAAGTAACGAAATTTTCCAAATTTGTTTTCAATTTATATTCGTGCCTTAAACAGTTTATGTGGTTGTACATGAAGTTTGAGTTCCATTTGACAAAGGTTAACTCAACAACGGAGATTCGACTACACTATGCCCCCGATGAGCGAAGGTTTGTTTTAAATGAAAAAGGTAAAATCGACCCTTATTCTTCTGCTTATCGAGGTAAGATGCTTGAAACCTTTGAAACACTTTTGTACTCCTCGGATAGTGATAAAGATCGTGTTGATGAACACTTAGATCGAAACGTGCTTGACTGTCCTATTTTATTTATTGATGATCTATCTGTTTTGATGGTTGATAAAAAGATTCTTGTTTTGATAATGCATGTGTGAGTGAATCTATAGACCATCGATTAATGCATGGTATGATTATGCAACTCTGTGAACCATGTGAATCTTTTCAAATACCTACTTGTGACGATTATGTTTACCATTTGATTTATTACTCGCAATTTATTCATGGTTTGTGGGAACAATGTGAGACGACTGAATGCCTTAAAACATGTCCATCTTTGTTTCAAATATTTGACGAGGCAGTGGTGAGTAAATTAGATTGTTTGCATGGTAATCTGAATCTGTCCATTCACATGCGTTATACCTGTTCTGTTATGCTTATGATTGGACTACAAGCTTGTTTCCGTTGCTATTTACTATCTCATGGCTATTCTTTTCAGTGGACTCAATTGCTATTAGTCCCGTTCGATAGAGGAAAGTCGAGTTCATTTGACTTTTCAGATTCGAGGACGAATCTTTTTGAGGAAGGGGGAATGATACGAGTCACAAAAGCCCAAATTCTTGAAGGCGAGGCCCAACAAGCAAATTCCCAGCCCAATCAAGAAATCCATCCATACTTAGTTGAAAATCAGGCCAAATTGTCAAAGTGGCCCAAGTTGTAAAGTTTTATTTTTATTTTATTTATTTATTTATTTATTTACTTAGTTTAAATTTTTATGTCAATATTCAGTCCAAGAGTCCCAGATAAAATGACCTTTGACCGAATTTCCATATTAAAATAATTAGGAGTTTTTTTTATTTTAGTTTTCTAATTAGATTAGGACTAGTTATAAGGCCTATTTAAAGGCATGGCTGTCCACCTTGTTAAACACTTATCATTATTATTAAAATTTCAGATTTGTTGAGAGCAGAATTTTCTTTGAGTTTTCTCCAAGATTTCTCTCTTGAGTTTTCTTTAGAAGTTGTTTTAACAATCTTGTGATTGTGGGAGCCATCTTCAACCTTCTTCTTGCCATTGATATTCTTTGGAGGGGAGATTAGAGCCATTTGAAGGGAGTTGTGAGATCTTTCGAGATTTCAAGGCTTCTTAGGACTTATCTTTTAATTTCTTACTGTCAATTCTTTCTTTATTTCTACTTGTGTTGAATCATTATCTAATCTATTTTCTGTTCTTATTGTGTTTTCAGCCTTTTTCTATCTTAAGGAATCAGCCCAAAAATCCCCAATTTCTAGGGTTTTTCCATACTCTTTTTGGGTGAAATTAGATTGTCGAAATTTGGGGAAAACTATCTTGGTGTTCAATTGGGCAGAATCACAATCTCCTTGAGGGTTTCAAGAACCCTAACACTTATTTCTATTCTCAATTTGATTCTTTGCTGATTTGGGGATTTTATTTCAGATCTGAAAATTCAAAAATCTAATCTTTTAATTTTCTGTTTCGTTTCAGATCTAATTGTTTAGGGTTTTCGTAGGAGTTTCTCGTGACTTGGCAACTCGATCTTGGTCCACGCGCAACCCCGTATCAGGTAGCCAGTCGACTTGTCTCATTTCTAAATTCTTCAATGGAGATGTTTGAGTAGGTTTGAACGACCCCCTTTTATTAAAATCTCAAAATTTTAAATCTGACTGTCGTTTACTGTTGCAAATTTCTTCATTTTTTTGAGCCCATTCCCAAATTTCTACAAATTCCTAGTGCTACCACAGACATACGAATGTCATCATTCAACCTGTCCTTAAATCTACTACACATTTCTTCCTCATTTGATACTATATTACGAGAGTATTTCCTTAACAGCACAAAGTCCTGTTCATACTCAGCTACAGTTCGATTCCTTTTTTTTAACTCAAGAAATTCTTTCATTTTCTTGTCAATAAACATCCGACAAACTTACTACTTCTGGAATTTAGTCTGAAAGAAATCCCAATTAATACGATCATTTGATGCCATCAAGCTCAAAGTGTCCCACCCTAAATACGCTTCATCTTTTAGTAACGACACAGAACATCTCAAACAATCTTCAATAGTGCACATCAATTTCAGAAAGACTCTTTTTGCATTCACTAACCAGTACTCGGCTTTTGCAGGATCATCATCCACCTTTCCTTTAAATTCTTCCACTCCATATTTCCAAATTTTATCCATAAATACTTGAGTAAGTATCATAGGTACAGCATTTTGAGGACTCAAGGGTGTCGGAGGCTGCACAGTAGGGGGCAGAGGTGGCGGAGTTCCAAGATTTGCTTCCTTGAATTCATTGAACAACTAGTTCATCATTCCAAGAAACACATTTTTCAATTTATCGCCAAAAGATTGTGGAATTGACACACTATTACTTGATTCAGGGTTCGAAGCTTGAACATTACTTTCAGCTTCATTAAATACAGCCCGGTTCGACTCAGCTGACATCTTGAATCTATAAGAAAATACAATATAAGAGTGGTTCAAAAGCATCACATTATCACAGGGTATATGCGGTATGTACATACTAAACTCTACTCCGTAATGTTTGTCTTAGAATCAACTAAATCGTAGCTCTGTTACCACTAAATGTAACACTCCTAACCCATTTCCATCACCAGATTAGGGTTATAGAGCATTATCGTACAATCAAAAACATAAACATTATAACATTCAATAATCTAAATATATTTTAAACCATTCATTCTCATACATTTTGTCCCTAAATCGAGCTCTCGAGGCCGAAGAAATAATTTGGAAGAAATTCAGATCTAATTTGAAATAAATTGGAAAGTTTAAGAGAAATAAGTAAAAATTTCAAAACAAGTGTCATACTGTTGTGTGGCCAAGCCGTGTGACATAGCCCCAGGCCGTGTAAATTTCGATATTGAAACATTCAATAATTAACTATAAACATTTAATTAAAGAACTATAATATAAGAATACAAGTAGAAATTCATTTACATATTGAAACACAATGAACTTACCTAATATTCGATTCTGACCAATACACAAGGACTAATCCACTATTTTACCTTTTGCTTGGTTATTGTCTTTTTTATCCAAGTTTTGTTCTACATAATAATTAAATATAATATATTAATTTCATACATATTTCACATTCCATTCAATGCATATGACTCTTAATTTTTTATTAATTACACATTTTCCCTAAACTCTTACATTTTTTCAATTTAGTCCTCTAACCCGATATTCATCAAGTTCACTATTTTCTAAGAATCAAATTGCAGCCGAGTATTCTAGGCTCTTTAACAGTCCCTATTATACATCAAATTCACTATCAAACCTTGAAATTTTGATATTTTAACAATTTAATCCTTAAATCAAAATCTAACAAAAATCACTTCACAAAACAACTAAATACCACAATGAAAGCTTCAAACCCATAGTTATCATAAAAAACATACAATATTCATCAATGGCATCTTCTAAAATTTTTAACAGATTCAAAAACAGAGGTACAGACTAGGTGGACCTAGTTACAACGATCTCAAAAATATAAAAATCACAAGAAACGAGTATCAAATTCATTTACATGCACTCCCTAACAGCCACTGAAACTTCAAGCTCTTTAAAATGGGGTTTTGATCAATAATAAAGAACAAATGAAGAAGATGATTGAAACTTTCAATATGTTTTAAGTTAATTTTAACTTATTTACAAAATTACCATTATCAAAATTTTTCTTTCAATTTTAAATCCCATTACCGTCCACTATCTATCAACATGGTTTAATTGCTACATAGATCCTCCCTTAATTAATAATTAAGCTATTTGATTATCTAAATGCAATGATTGTTAAGTTTTGCATCTTTCTTAATACGACACTAATGACTCCATAAATATTCTATAATTAATATTTATGAGTTAACACGATAGAAATTTATGGTCCCGAAACCACTGTTCCCTCACCATTGAAAATCAGGCTGTTACAACTTGAACAATTCTCATATCATATTCTCACACGAAAAGTTTTTGGCACTGTTGCCGAGGATCGACAATTTGGTGTAATTTGGCTTGGTTCTTTTACTTAATTCTATTAGTTTTACTTATTTTAATTCAATTTCTTCAGGTTTGCAACTAGTGCATGAGAAAAGACATTCCTACTCACCAAGAATTCCTTTTAACCTAGAGGTTGATAGAACATTACGCAGAAGGTGGAAAGAATTGCAAAAAATGGCTAGAAGTGGGGATTTTGGTCTCAACGATAATTCGAAAGGTCAAGATTCCAACCCTCTTTTTCAAAGGGCGATACTAGGTATAAATGATAATTTGAATGGTCAGTGCACTGATTCGCATGTCCATGAGGTGATAGGTGACCGAGATAGACCAATCCGAGAGCATGTTGATTCAATTTTGGATGAGTTGAATTGAAGGATAGTTAGACCACAAATGCAAGCTCAACAATTTGAGCTGAAACCAATAAGGATATAGATGTTACAAATAAGAGGATAGTTTGGTGGATTGCCCACTGAAGATCCAAGATTACATTTGTGACTTTTTCTAGAGGTTTTAACTCGTTCAGGCAGTAGGGTGTTCAAAAAGATTCCCTGAACTTAAATTGTTTCCATATTCCTTGAGAGACTAAGCAAGAGCATGGTTGAATACTTTGCTATCGGTGATAATGGTATCATGGAATGATCTTTGCCAGAGGTTTTTACTACGGTACAATCCACCGAACATGAATGCTAGGCTGAGATATTGCATCATATCCTTTTTGTAATTTGAGGATGAAAAGCTATATGAAGCTTGGGAGTGATTCAAAGATTTAATTTGGAGATGTTCAATGTATGGATTTCAGCACTAGACTGAAATGGAAATATTCTATAATGGGTTGAATGTATATACGTGAATGGTAGTTATGCATATGCCAATGGTATATTGTTGGATAAATCGTACAGTGAAGCATATGAGATTTTGGAAATGATTGCCATCAATGACCATTAGTACCCTACCACAAGAGTTGGGACATACAAGAGAGTTGTTGGCACTATGGAGGTCTACATAATTACTTCATTGATAGCCCAAATATCTTCTTTAGCTAACATGATTAAACAATGAAAATCCAACTGTAGTCTAAGAGGTGAAATCAGTTGAGCTGTCACGTATCTATTGTGGAGAAGATCATGTGTTTGATGAATGCCCATCAAACCCAACATCGGTATACTATATGGGTAATTTTAACTGGAATAATTACCCCTATTCCAACACTTACAATCTGGGGTGGAAGCAGCATCTAAATTTTAGTTGGATTAATCAAGGTGTGGGGAGTTCAAACAATGTTGCAAGACAAAATATCCACAATGCACGGCCCGATTATAATCATCCTATACCGAGGCAAAATGCTCAACAAGGCTAGATATCATCTACTAATTCTATTGAATCTTTGTTAAAAGAGTATATGGAAAAAAGTGATGTTCTGATTCAGATTCAGGCTGCATCTCTCCAAGCTTTTTAAAATTAAGTAGGACAAATAGCAAAACTCTAAATTCAAGGCCACAAAGAGCATTGCCAAGTGATAATAAAATTTTGAAAACCTACGGAATGCAGTGCAAGGCCATCACTCTTAAAAATGGGACTTAATTGGATGAAGTTGTTCAAGATGCCATGGTAGACGAAAACAAATCTAGCCGCAATTAAGAAAAGATCCCAGAACCTATTGAATGACAGACAACACCTAAAATTGGTACATAGGGAAAATTATGACCAAATCAAATCATGTTTCTAATAGAAATGCCACGATAAAACAATATTAACAACCTAAAGGATGACCACCTCTACCATTTCCTCAGTGATTTCACAATTCCAAGTAGGATATTCAGTTCAAAAGGTTTTTAGATCTTTTGAAGCAACTCCATATGAACATACCATTGGTAGAAGCTTTAGAGCATATGCCCAATTACGTGAAATTTATGAAGGACATATTGTCAAAGAAACGAATATTGAGTTTGAAACTGTTGCTCTCACAGAAGGGTGCACAACAATGTTGATGAATAAATTACCTCCAAAGTTGAAGGATCTAGGGAGCTTCACTGTCCCATGTTCCATTGGAAATCATTATGTTGGTAAGGCGTTATGTGACTAAGAAGCAAGTATAAATCTAATGCCTATGTCTATTTTCAAAAAGCTAAGAATTGGGAAAGCAAGACCTACTACGGTGACTTTGCAATTAGTTGATCGATCGTACGCCCATTCAAAAGGTAAAATTAAGGACGTACTGGTAAGAGTGTATAAATTTATCTTTCTTGCTGATTTCCTTATTCTAGAATTTAAAGCTGATAAAAAAGTGTCAATTATCCTAGGAAGATCTTTTCAAGCCATAGCCAAAACTCTAATTGATGTATAGAAAGGTGAATTGACCGTAAGGGTAAATAATCAATAGGTTCCTTTTAATGTTTTTGATGTTTTGAAATGTGTAAATGAAAATGAAGAATGGCACGCCATTGGTTTGATTGAAACGATAGTGGAAGAAGAATTCAATAGATTTTACCACAGTGATTTTGATAATAATGAAGACTCATTAGAAAGGATTGATAAAATATGCTTCGAAAAACTCGGTGAATTCATGGAAGACAAACAAACATTTGAGAGACCAGAAAAAATTTGACTCTTTGGATTCATCGAGTCATTCATTCAAGCCTCCTAAACCTTCTAAAGAAGAACCTCCTATATTAGAGTTGAAACCTTTTCTCAGCATTTGAAATATGAATACTTGGGGGATAACAATACATGGTTGGTGGTGATTTCTATGAAATTGACATCCGACAAGTGGTCAAGTTGTTAGAAGTCCTGCGTTAACTTAAGAAGGCATTAGGATGGACCCTTGTTGATATAAAGGGGATCAATCCTGTATTTTGCATGCATAAAATCTTGTTAGAGGATTACCACAACAACATTATTGAGGACCAGAGATGATTGAATCTGATAATGAAAAAAGTTGTGAAGAAAGAGATTATCAAGTGGCTTGACGCTGATATTATTTACCCAATCTCAGACAGCTCATGGGTAAGCCTTGTACAATGTGTCCCCAAGAAAGGAGGTGTCACAACGGTTACCAATAACAATAATGAGCTCATACCAACTCACATGATCACGAGATGGGGAGTGTGCATCGATTATGGGAAGCTTAACAATAAAACTAGGAAGGACAATTTTCCCCTGTCGTTTATTGATCAGATGTTGGATAGGCTAGCAGGGAAAACTTCCTGTGACAGCCCAAAATTGACCCTAGTCGGGAAGTGGTTTCGGGACTGCTAAACCGAGTCACCGAAAGGTTTGAATGTGATGTTTATTGTCTAGAATATGTAATCATGAATGTGTGAAAATTTCAAGCTTCGATTTAGTCGATTGCATGTGAATTTAGTCAATAGGACTTATATGAGAAAATTTTAACATGTGATAGGTCAATGCATGAGGACCTATTAGTGCATGTGGAAGAAAAAGGGGACCTGCATGTCAAATTCCCCCTCCCTAATATGTAGTGGCCGGCCATGCTATGGGTGGAAACATGTCACCAACATGTTGTGTTAGTGATGTATGGTAAGGAAAATAAAATAATAAGCATGATAATTAAATAATGAAAGGAAGGGTGATGAAAAAAAAAAGGAAAAAAAATAATAATAATGGTCTCATGCATACACCCCATTGCCGTGAGCTAAAGGAAGGAAAAAGAAAGGTTTTGTTCATCCTTTTTCAACCTCTTTTGACCGAAAATCCTAAGGAAGAGGATTAGGAGGAAGTTTGGCCATGCATGTAACTAGATTGAGGTATGTTTAATGTTATTCTTTGAGATTCATGTATATTTTAAGTTGTAAGTTCAAAATCTACCTAGCCATGGTTCAAACTTTGTTAAATGATGGAGATGACATTCGGCCATGAATGTTACATTCTTGGTTGGTATTTTGATGTCTTTGGTGATGAGGTAAGGAGATGGTTGACTTTGGGTGTTTAATAAAAGGGTTTGGATGTGAGAGTGTATGAGAAGTAGAAATGAGGAGTCTTAGCAACTCCATGAAGGTTCGGCCATGGTAGTTTGAGGATTAGAGATTTTATTTCTTGTTAAAAATTTGATGAATCCTAGTGTGTGAAGTGTTTGAACCAACTAAGGATTAATAGATGCATGGGTACAAAGTAGGAAGAATCGGCTACTATGGTTGACACCAATGCCGAATGTAAAGATGTTATAGTAAATAATGTATGTGATTTGAGTTGATAATGTGAAAAAGGATAATTAGATGTATTATAAATGATATAAAGATTTTAGAAATTATTTTGGTTAGGTGTGTGTATGATTAAGTATATTCGGCAATATACTTAAAGTGAGTACTTGATATTATATGGGAGTATGTATATTTGGCCACATGAGTAAATATATATATGATGTTAGATTTGATTATGTATAATGGGCATTAAGATGTGGAACTTAAGAAATGTAGTCATATGTGGAATTACATGATGTTATAGTTGACATTGTACACACATACATCCATTCGGCCATCAACATGAGTAATTAGTGAGGATGGTTGTCGAATATACAAACATACATAAGCATGTGTAATTGAATTATGAATGTTTAACAAGATGTTTAAACTAGTGAATTTTTGATTAAGCTCAAGGAGCTAAAGGAGGAGAATCAAGCAAAGGCAAAGAAAAGATCACTGAGTAGCCGAGTTGGAACCGTCTTACCCAACACAAGATAAGTCATTAAGCATGTAGTTGGTATTATTTCAAATGGTCATAATGTTTATGTATTGATGCTGAATGGAATGAATAAATATACATATATATATATGCATGTACGTATGTGATGATGAAATTGTTGAATGAAAAGAAAAGAGGTAAGATGTACTGAGTTGTTGATCTCGGCACTAAACGTGCGGGTATAACCATTTATGACCATGAGATTGGCGCTAAGTGCGCGGGATTAAATTGTACAGCACTAAGTGTGCGATTTGACTATGTTGCACTAAGTGTGCGAAATGAATATGATGCACTAAGTGTGCGAATTGACCATGCAGCACTAAGTGTGCGAGTTTGACTATGTAGCACTAAGTGTGCGATTTGATTACATAGCACTAAGTGTGCGAGTTGATTATATAGCACTGAGTGTGCGGACTCAATATACATTCGTGAATCATTATGGACACTATGTGTGCGACACTATTGAGTCGATCGCGGACAGCGGATCGGGTAAGTGTCTTGAGTACATGGCTAATAGGTGCTATGCTTATACTTGGTGTTGAGCTCGGTAAGTTTAAACCTATGTGACAAATATACTTGAAGTCACGTACATAAAATTTATCGTAGGATGGGTGAAAGGTCGTTTAGTCGTTTGATTGTAACGAAAATAAATCGATTTATGAAAATGCTTCAATGTCCTATTGATGAGTATATGGAATGTGAATGCATGAATTGATATGAAACTGAATCGATAGGTTGGAGGAACTATGGTATGGTTCGGTATGGATGGAGTAAATTGTCTCGTTCCATTTTGTTTCCTCTTGTGATAATGTTATTGATGGATGGTAGTGCATTGCTTATGACTTACTGAGTTATAAACTCACTCGGTGTTTCCTTGTCACCCATTATAGGTTGCTTGGACTCATCTATTTTTGCGGGGTCAGGCCGTCATCGAAGTCATCACACCGGATAGCAAGTTTTGGTACTTTCTTCTTAGTTGGCTAGAAGAACATTTTGGCATGTATAAGCTATTACGTTGTGTTTGAACTTTGGCATGTAAACTTTAAGCCATGCGAAAATGGCACGAATGTTCGATTGAGTTGGATCAAGGGTAGGCATGAAATGGACCTAGTTACTTTCGTAGCAGATGCTGGCAGCAGCAGTGTCATGAGATTGAAAAATCACTAAAAATAGTAGGAGTGGAATTAATTGATGAATAAATTATGTAATCGAATCTCGATGAGTCTGTTTTCATGAGGAAGTAACGAAAAGATCATATGGGCAGTATATTAAGAGATAATCAGATTTTTGTGGGACAGGGCCAGAACGGTTTCTGGATTCCCTGCTCCGAATTTGGAAATTCACTATAAATTAACCAGAGATAATTAGGGGTTGTACCATATATGTACAGATTCCTCTCTGAGTCTAGTTTTCATAGAAAGAAACGGCATCAGTATTGAAGCCCCGTGCAGGGAGATATCCAAGTCGTAATGGGCAAAGGTCAGTGTAGTCGACCCCTGCAACATGGGAGACTCTGACTAATAAACTGTACTAATTGGCCCGACCAAAAATTCTAGAAAAAAATAAATAGATGGGCACATGAGTCTAGTTTCTGGGAAAAATTACGAAACTGATTTTTGAGTTACGAAACTCAAGATATGATTTTTAAAACTAATAGTACACAGATTGGGCAGTGTCTGGAAAATAAATTTTATAAGGGGTTAAAGTCAGTTAACACCTCGTGTTTGACTCCGGTGTCGGTTTCGGGTTCGGGGTGTTACATTTGATTGGTATCAGAGCTATGGTTTAGTCGGTTCTAGGACTACCATAGCGCGTATGAGTCTAGCTATACATGCCGAATGTTAATGTTTAAATGTGTGATGACTTCTGACGGTTGAAATGTTTTTGTTTTGATTAGTAAATGGACCCCGGTGAAGAAAGAACCCCAGCGGATGACGTTGAGAGTGTAGCGGCTGCTCCTGCACAAGGGACGCCGCCTGTTGAACCTCAGTCATCTGCGAATAATCAAGTGAGGGGGCTAAACAAGCCTTCTTTACCATGATGAATGAGTGGGTCGCGCAATATGCCCGAACCAACCTGGCTGTCCAACAATTCCCAAATTTGAATAATCCACCCCAAGAGCCTGTAATGCCATCAGTCGCTGATCCTGTGAGGCTGAGTAAGCCACCTGTAGACTTGATTAGGAAGCGTGGGGCCGAGGAGTTCAAGGCCATAGTAACTGATGATGCCGAAAGGGCCGAGTTCTGGCTTGATAACACCATTCGGGTGTTCGATGAATTGTCATGCACACCCGACGAATGTCTAAAATGTGCTGTATCTTTGTTGCGAGACTCAGCCTACTATTGGTGGAGGACCTTGATTTCCATAGTCCCGAACGAGCGAGTAACTTGGGACTTTTTTCAAACGGAATTCCGAAAGAAATTTATTAGCCAACGGTTCATTGATCAGAAGCGTAAGGAGTTCTTGGAACTCAAGCAAGGCCGTATGACTGTATCTGAATACGAACATGAATTCGTAAGACTCAGTAGGTATGCCCGGGAGTGTGTAGCTGATGAGGTTGCTATGTGCAAAAGATTCGAGGAAGGATTGAATGAAGATTTAAAGCTACTAATGGGTATTTTGGAAATAAAAGAATTCGTAACACTAGTCGAACGAGCCTGCAAGGCGGAAGAACTTGGAAAGGAGAAGAGGAAGGCTGAATTTGAAGCTAGAGATTATCGTAAAAGATCGACGGGTAAAGCTCCGTTCTCAGCTGTAAAGAAGTTTAGGGAGGACATTAATAAGTCGAGGGCGACTGCGGGAATTTCCATCAGGGCAAGACCATCGATGGGCTCCCGAGCTACTTCGGTAGCTAGTGTGGGCAATAATCGTCACGAGAAACCTGAATGTCCCCAATGTGGAAGACGACACCTAGGTGAATGTTGGGGCAAGTCTACTAGCAGGGCCTGTTACGGATGCGGTTCGAAGGACCACTTCATTAGAGATTGCACGGAGCTGGATGAGAAGAATAAGATTCAAGGTGCAAGACCTAGTGGAGTGACATCTAGAGGTAGACCACCGAGAATTTTAGGAGGCAGGGGTGGTAGTCAGAGGGGGGCCTCTGATACGGCCGATCGAGCCGAGAACCGTACTCCTGCTAGAGCATATGCCATTCGCGCACGAGAGGAGGCATCCTCCCCCGACGTCATCACTGGTACCTTCACTCTCTTTGATACTAATGTGATTGCATTGATTGACCCTGGTTCTACTCATTCATATGTATGCGAAACCTTAGCAACCAGTAAGACTCTACCTGTTGAGTCTACTGAGCTCGTAATTCGAGTATCAAACCCTTTGGGTCAATGCGTACTTGTTGATAAAGTGTGTAAGAGATGCCCTCTAATAATCCGAGAATCTTGTTTTCCGGCCGATTTGATGCTTTTCCCGTTCGACGAGTTTGATGTTATTCTTGGTTTGGATTGGTTAACCGCGCATGATGCGGTTGTGAATTGCAAAAGCAAGACTATCGATTTGAGGTGCGCAAATAACGAAATAATCCGAGTTGAGTCTACGGACTTAAGGGGGTTGCCAGCTGTAATATCAGTAATGTTGGCCCAGAAATATGTAAGGAAAGGGTACGAAGCTTACCTCGCGTATGTACTTGATGACAAGGAGTTAGAAAAGAAACCCGAATCGGTGCCGGTGGTTTGTGAATACCCGGATGTTTTTCCTGAAGAGTTACCGGGTTTGCCACCTGTTCGGGAGGTAGAGTTTGGTATTGAGCTTGTACCTGGAACTACGCCAATTTCGATCGCTCCGTATCGTATGGCACTAACCAAGTTAAAAGAGTTGAAAGCTCAGTTGCAAGAATTGACGGATAGAGGTTTCGCTCGACCGAGTTTCTCACCTTGGGGTGCACCAGTATTGTTCGTGAAAAAGAAGGACGGAACCATGAGGTTGTGCATTGACTATCGACAACTGAATAAAGTGACGATAAAGAATAAGTATCCGTTACCGCGTATTGATGATCTGTTCGATCAATTAAAGGGAGCATCGGTGTTTTCAAAGATAGATTTGAGATCGGGTTATTATCAGTTGCGGATTCGAGATTCGGACGTACCCAAAACTGCTTTCAGAACGAGGTACGGTCACTACGAGTTCTTAGTGATGCCGTTTGGGCTCACTAATGCCCCTGCGGTGTTTATGGATTTGATGAATCGGATCTTCAGGCCGTATTTGGATCGGTTCGTAGTTGTGTTTATTGATGACATCTTGGTCTATTCAAGAGATGAGACCGAACATGCTGAGCATCTGGGGCTAGTGTTGCAAATTTTGCGGGATAAGCAGTTATATGCTAAGTTCAGTAAGTGTGAGTTCTGGTTAAGAGAGGTTAGCTTCTTGGGTCATGTGGTATCCGCATCGGGTATTCGAGTTGACCCGAGCAAAATTTCAGCCATACTTAACTGGAAGCCTCCGAGAAATGTTACCGAAGTCCGGAGCTTTCTAGGGCTCGCCGGTTATTACCGACGATTTGTCAAAGGTTTCTCGACGATAGCCACACCAATGACGAAGCTACTTCAAAAGGATGTTAAGTTCGAATGGACGGAGAAATGTCAGAAAAGCTTCGATCAACTGAAAACTCATTTGACTGAAGCTCCAATTTTGGTGCAACCCGAATCGGGTAAAGAGTTTGTCATTTATAGTGACGCATCCCTACTTGGGTTGGGTTGCGTATTGATGCAAGAAGGTCGAGTTGTGGCCTATGCGTCGAGACAATTGAAGCCACACGAGAGAAATTATCCGACCCATGATCTCGAACTAGCCGCCATTGTGTTTGCATTGAAAATATGGCGACATTATTTGTTTGGTGAGAAGTGCCCTGTGTTTTCGGATCACAAAAGTCTCAAATATTTGATGACTCAACGAGACTTGAATCTGCGACAAAGACGTTGGCTTGAGTTGTTGAAAGATTACAAGCTTGTCATTGATTACCACCCGGGAAAGGCTAATGTGGTTGCGGACGCCTTAAGCCGGAAATCACTGTTTGCTTTGCGAGCGATGAATGTACACTTATCTGTTCTACCTGACAATGTGTTAGTAGCTGAATTAAAAGCCAAACCATTATTGACTCATCAAATTCGTGAAGCTCAGAAAGTCGATGATGAATTGGTTGCAAAACGAGCTGAGTGTGTTCCGAACAAGGAATCGGAGTTTCAGATTGATGATGATGGTTGTTTGAGGTTTAGAAGTCGTTTGTGTGTTCCAAGGAATTCGAAACTCATTTCGATGATTCTGAACGAAGCCCATTGTAGCCGAATGTCAATTCACCCGGGGAGCACGAAAATGTACAACGACTTGAAACGTCGGTTTTGGTGGCATGGTATGAAACGAGACATCTCCGACTTTGTTTCGAGATGTTTAATATGTCAACAAGTGAAAGCGGAACATCAAGTGCCTTCAGGGTTACTTCAGCCGATCATGATACCCGAGTGGAAATGGGACCGAGTCACAATGGACTTTGTGTCCGGACTGCATTGTCCGCAAGTAAGAAGGATGCGATTTGGGTTGTTGTTGATAGGCTGACTAAGTCGGCTCACTTTATCCCCGTGCGTACGGATCTTTCATTGGATAAACTAGCCGAATTGTATGTCTCTTAGATTGTGAGATTACATGGAGTACCTATTTCTATCGTGTCGGAAAGAGATCCGAGATTCACCTCACGATTTTGGAAGAAATTGCAAGAAGCTTTGGGTACCAAGCTGCATTTTAGCACCGCTTTTCACCCCCAAACCGATAGTCAATCCGAGCGGATAATTCAGATACTTGAGGATATGTTGAGATGTTGCATCCTCGAGTTCAGTAGTTCATGGGAACGGTATTTACCTTTGATTGAATTCGCTTACAACAATAGTTTTCAATCAAGTATTAAGATGGCACCTTATGAGGCTTTGTACGGTCGTAAATGCCGTACGCCATTGTTTTGGACCGAGCTTGGTGAAAGTAAAATTTTCGGAGTTGATTTGATTAAAGATGCCGAACAAAAAGTAAAGGTAATCCGCGAAAGTCTGAAGGTAGCCACAGATCGTCAAAAATCGTATGCGGATTTAAAACGAAAGGACATTGAATATCAGGTGGGAGATAAAGTGTTTCTTAAAGTGTCACCTTGGAAAAAGGTACTCAGATTTGGCCGTAAAGGCAAGTTGAGCCCGAGATTCATTGGGCCGTACGAAATTTCCGAACGAGTGGGGCCGGTTGCATATAGATTGATTTTGCCCCCTGAACTTGAAAGGATGCATGATGTCTTCCATGTTTCAATGCTTCGACGTTATAGATCCGATCCGTCACATGTGATTAATCCCTCAGAAGTTGAAATTCAATCTGACTTGAGCTATGAAGAAGAACCGATTCGTATCCTAGCTCGTGAAGTGAAAGAGTTGCGAAATAAAAGGGTTCCGTTGGTTAAGGTGTTGTGGCTCAAACACGGGATCGAGGAAGCAACCTGGGAACCCGAGAGCTCGATGAAAGAACGATATCCAAACCTATTTACCGGTAAGATTTTCGAGGACGAAAATTTCTTAAGTGAGGGAGAGTTGTGACAGCCCAAAATTGACCCTAGTCGGGAAGTGGTTTTGGGACCGCTAAACCGAGTCACCGAAAGGTTTGAATGTGATGTTTATTGTCTAGAATATGTAATCATGAATGTGTGAAAATTTCAAGCTTCGATTTAGTCGATTGCATGTGAATTTAGTCAATAGGACTTATATGAGAAAATTTTAACATGTGATAGGTCAATGCATGAGGACCTATTAGTGCATGTGGAAGAAAAAGGGGACTTGCATGTCAAATTCCCCCTCCCTAATATGTAGTGGCCGGCCATGCTATGGGTGGAAACATGTCACCAACATGTTGTGTTAGTGATGTATGGTAAGGAAAATAAAATAATAAGCATGATAATTCAATAATGAAAGGAAGGGTGATGAAAAAAAAAGGAAAAAAAAATAATAATGGTCTCATGCATACACCCCATTGCCGTGAGCTAAAGGAAGGAAAAAGAAAGGTTTTGTTCATCCTTTTTCAACCTCTTTTGACCGAAAATCCTAAGGAAGAGGATTAGGAGGAAGTTTGGCCATGCATGTAACTAGATTGAGGTATGTTTAATGTTATTCTTTGAGATTCATGTATATTTTAAGTTGTAAGTTCAAAATCTACCTAGCCATGGTTCAAACTTTGTTAAATGATGGAGATGACATTCGGCCATGAATGTTACGTTCTTGGTTGGTATTTTGATGTCTTTGGTGATGAGGTAAGGAGATGGTTGACTTTGGGTGTTTAATAAAAGGGTTTGGATGTGAGAGTGTGTGAGAAGTAGAAATGAGGAGTCTTAGCAACTCCATGAAGGTTCGGCCATGGTAGTTTGAGGATTAGAGATTTTATTTCGTGTTAAAAATTTGATGAATCCTAGTGTGTGAAGTGTTTGAACCAACTAAGGATTAATAGATGCATGGGTACAAAGTAGGAAGAATCGGCTACTATGGTTGACACCAATGCCGAATGTAAAGATGTTATAGTAAATAATGTATGTGATTTGAGTTGATAATGTGAAAAAGGATAATTAGATGTATTATAAATGATATAAAGATTTTAGAAATTATTTTGGTTAGGTGTGTGTATGATTAAGTATATTCGGCAATATACTTAAAGTGAGTACTTGATATTATATAGGAGTATGTATATTCGGCCACATGAGTAAATATATATATGATGTTAGATTTGATTATGTATAATGGGCATTAAGATGTGGAACTTAAGAAATGTAGTCATATATGGAATTACATGATGTTATAGTTGACATTGTACACACATACATCCATTCGGCCATCAACATGAGTAATTAGTGAGGATGGTTGCCGAATATACAAACATACATAAGCATGTGTAATTGAATTATGAATGTTTAACAAGATGGTTAAACTAGTGAATTTTTGATTAAGCTCAAGGAGCTAAAGGAGGAGAATCAAGCAAAGGCAAAGAAAAGATCACTGAGTAGCCGAGTTGGAACCGTCTTACCCAACACAAGGTAAGTCATTAAGCATGTAGTTGGTATTATTTCAAATGGTCATAATGTTTATGTATTGATGCTGAATGGAATGAATAAATATACATATATATATGCATGTACGTATGTGATGATGAAATTGTTGAATGAAAAGAAAAGAGGTAAGATGTACTGAGTTGTTGATCTCGGCACTAAACGTGCGGGTATAACCATTTATGACCATGAGATTGGCGCTAAGTGCACGGGATTAAATTGTACAGCACTAAGTGTGCGATTTGACTATGTTGCACTAAGTGTGCGAAATGAATATGATGCACTAAGTGTGCGAATTGACCATGCGGCACTAAGTGTGCGAGTTTGACTATGTAGCACTAAGTGTGCGATTTGATTACGTAGCACTAAGTGTGCGAGTTGATTATATAGCACTGAGTGTGCGGACTCAATATACATTCGTGAATCATTATGGACACTATGTGTGCGACACTATTGAGTCGATCGCGGACAGCGGATCAGGTAAGTGTCTTGAGTACATGGCTAATAGGTGCTATGCTTATACTTGGTGTTGAGCTCGGTAAGTTTGAACCTATGTGACAAATATACTTGAAGTTACGTAAATAAAATTTATCGTAGGATGGGTGAAAGGCCGTTTAGTCGTTTGATTGTAACGAAAATAAATCGATTTATGAAAATGCTTCAATGTCCTTTTGATGAGTATATGGAATGTGAATGCATGAATTGATATGAAACTGAATCGATAGGTTGGAGGAACTATGGTATGGTTCGGTATGGATGGAGTAAATTGTCTCGTTCCATTTTGTTTCCTCTTGTGATAATGTTATTGATGGATGGTAGTGCATTGCTTATGACTTACTGAGTTATAAACTCACTCGGTGTTTCCTTGTCACCCATTATAGGTTGCTTGGACTCATCTATTTTTGCGGGGTCAGGCCGTCATCGAAGTCATCACACCGGATAGCAAGTTTTGGTACTTTCTTCTTAGTTGGCTAGAAGAACATTTTGGTATGTATAAGCTATTACGTTGTGTTTGAACTTTGGCATGTAAACTTTAAGCCATGCGAAAATGGCACGAATGTTCGATTGAGTTGGATCAAGGGTAGGCATGAAATGGACCTAGTTACTTTCGTAGCAGATGCTGGCAGCAGCAGTGTCATGAGATTGAAAAATCACTAAAAATAGTAGGAGTGGAATTAATTGATGAATAAATTATGTACTCGAAGCTCGATGAGTCTGTTTTCATGAGAAAGTAACGAAAAGATCATATGGGCAGTATATTAAGAGATAATCAGATTTTTGTGGGACAGGACCAGAACGGTTTCTGGATTCCCTGCTCCGACTTTGGAAATTCATTATAAATTAACCAGAGATAATTAGGGGTCGTACCATATATGTACAGATTCCTCTCTGAGTCTAGTTTTCATAGAAACAAACGGCATCAGTATTGAAGCCCCGTGCAGGGAGATATCCAAGTCGTAATGGGCAAAGGTCAGTGTAGTCGACCCCTGCAACATGGGAGACTTTGACTAATAAACTGTACTAATTGGCCCGACCAAAAATTCTAGAAAAAAATACATAGATGGGCACATGAGTCTAGTTTCTGGGAAAAATTACGAAACTGATTTTTGAGTTACGAAACTCAAGATATGATTTTTAAAACGACTAGTACACAGATTGGGCAGTGTCTGGAAAATAAATTTTATAAGGGGTTAAAGTCAGTTAACACCTCGTGTTTGACTCCGGTGTCGGTTTCGGGTTCGGGGTGTTACACTTCCTACTATTTCTTGGACAATTATTCAAGGTATAATCAGATTGCCATAACTCCCAATAACCAAGAAAAGACAACTTTCATGTGTCTATACAATACTTTTACATTTAGATAGATGCTGTTTGGATTATGTAATGTTGCAACAACTTTTCAGCATCATGTGATGGCCATATTCTCGGCTATAGTAGAAAATTTTTGGATGATTTCATGGATGATTTCTCTATATTTGGCAACAAGTTTGAAGAGTGTTTAAAAATTTTGGAAATGGTTTTGTGCCACTGTGAGGAAACAATTTTTGCATTAAACTGGGAAAAATATCAGCTCATGGTTTGTGAAGGAATTATTTTCGGGCGTAGGACATCACAGTGAGAAATTAAAGTAGATAGAGCAAAGATTGAAGTAATAGAGAAATTGCCACCTCCCACCAGCTTCAAGGGTGTTCGAAGTTTTCGAGGTCATGCAGGATTTTATAGAAGATTCATTAAGGATTTCTCGAAGATATCTAAACCCTTGTGCACACTACTGGAGCAAAATAGACCCTTTGATTTTGATGAATATTGTCTCGGTGCTTTTGAGGAATGAAAGAAAAGACTGGTAGCAGCACTAATTGTAGTAGCTCCAGAATGGGCCTTGTCATTTGAACTCATGTACAATGCCAGCAATTATGATGTGGGAGTAGTGTTGGGGCAGAGGAGAGAAAAATACTACGTGTAATATATTATGCAATAAAAACTATAATAGGTGCACAACTTAGTTATACCACCACCGAAAAAGAGTTGTTAGTTGTGGTGTTTTGTTCGACAAATTTCGTCCTTATCTAGTGGGTACCAAGGTCAAAGTTTACAAAGATCACTCAAATATTAAATACTTGGTGCGTATTGTTACTACAAGAGTTTGACATGCAAATTTGGGAGCGAAAGGGGACTGAAAACCAAGTGGCAGATCATTTGTCAAGGTTAGAATCGGGCAGTGTAGATGTTAATGATAACTTTATTAAAGATGATTTTCCAGACGAGCAATTCCTATTTGCCGAGGCATTACCTTAGTACACCTATATAGTGAATTTATTGGTGAGTGGTGTGATGTCGCCTGATTTAAACACCCACTAAAGGTATAAATTTCTTCATGATGCTAAGCATTATTATTGGGATGATCCCTTCTTATTTAAACATTATTCTAATTAAATCATTCAAAACTGTGTTCCTTATGGAGGACCTTTTGGAGGAATGAGAACCATCGCTAAAGTGCTTCAGTCGGGATTTTATTGTCCAAGTTTGTTCAAATATGATCATTAATATTGCCAATCGTGTGACTGTTGTAAGAGAACGAGGAATTTATCTAAGAGACATGAAATGTCGCTACAAAATATGCTGGAGGTTGAATTATTTGATGGATGGGGAATAGACTTTATGGGTCTATTTCCACCATTAGTAGGTAAATTGTACATACTTTTGGTGATAGATTATGTTTCTAAATGGGTAAAAGTGGCAGCCCTACCTTTTAATGACGCTAAGTCAGTACTAAAGATCCTACATAAAAACATCTTTACAGGATTTGGTACACCTAGAGTAATTACTAGCAATGAAGGATCCCATTTTGATTGTAAACTGGTGACCAATGCCTTGCACAAGTATGGGGTGAATCATAAGAATGCTACGGCATAAAATCGCTAGACGAATGGACAAGCTTAGATTTCTAATAAAGAAATTAAATAGATTTTTGAAAAAGTGGTGAATCCATCTCGTAAAGATTGGTCAACCAGTCTCCTTTTAAACTTGTGTACGGGAAGCCATGTCATTTACTTGTTGAGCTTGAGCACAAAGCATTTTGGGCTATCAAGAAACTGAACATGGGCTGGGCTGTTGTTGGCAATAAAAGGATGTTAGAGTTAAATGAAATGGAAGAGTTTCAGACACAAGCATATGAAAATGCTAAACTATACAATGAAAAGACTAAGAGATAGTATGATAATAGGATTATGCCAAGGAAATTTGTACTAAGAAGATAAGGTACTACTATTTAATTCTAGACTCAAATTGTTCCCAAGTAAATTGAAATCTCATTGGTCAGGTCCTTCTGAAGTAGTTCAAGTATTCTTACACAGATTTGTTGATATCAAACACATGAAAATGAGTGTTACGTTCAAAGTGAATGGACAACGTTTGAAACACTACTAGGGTGTTCATTTGGAGCGTTACCAGCAGAGCATTAACCTTCGAAATGCTTGAGTTAGAAATTTTGGATTTTATTTTATTTATTTACTTTAATTTAAATTTGGTTTTTAGTTATTTTTGTTCGTTGCTTATGTGCTAAATTATTATTTCATTTCTAATTTTTATACATTAGTGCAGCTTTGCAAAGGCAGGATAAAAGACCAAACATCTTAGTGAGTACTGGAAGGACAATTATCGTTGCATTACAAAGGAGCATTACGCTGTGAAAAACTGGGTGACGAGGTGTTAAATTATCAATAGTTGATCGGGTAGAAAACTCTAAAGCAGAGTCATTGAGCAGATTAACCAAATAAATTATTTTAGGGAGCCCTAGGAAGTCAACCGATATTGTAAGAATAGGTCATTTTCTTTTCCCCCAATGATTTCCTTCTTTTCTTCTCACCACATCACCAAGTTACCCAACATGTTTCATCTTCCCTAAAAAATCTTATCATTAACCCCCTTATTTCCCTCTCCCCAACTATTCACATTTTACGTTTCTCATAAAGCCATCACCTTTACGGTTCCTTTGTCTTCAACCTCTACTCCATTTTCTTTCCACTACATTTTTCAAAAATTTCTCTTTGTTCTTTCTTAATGGCTCGAGTCAAAATAGCTTCTAAAATTGTAGAGTCATTGTACACTGATGTTGTTGAACCAAAGACATTCTTCAACTCTACTGTGGCTACAAGGTACTCAAATAACATTTTAAAGCATCCCTTTTGTTTTGAGCAGGGATTTTTATTTAAGGACAAACCCAATATTGGGTATGCTGTGTATGTTTCGTCGATAGTAGAGCAGCATGGTTGGGGCATTTTCTACTTGCACCAAGAGGATGTTTTAGGCAGAGTAGTTAGGGAGTTCTTTGCCCATGTGAACTCCCCTAATTCTCCTTTCATTTATGTGAGGGGCACCTCTGTACCGTTCAATGATGTATTGACCTGAAACTCAGAGGTTTCAAAAAATGTACTTTCGATACCTCTTTTTCGTAAATAGGGTTTATAAAAATCATCATTAAATATTTATGGAGTTACCTTAGAAAGGACCAGAATAATAGTTAAATATTTTTAAATTATTATGTGTTAATTAAAGTAAAAGAGACTAAGTTAAATAAGGGATAAAAGTAATGATTACTACTAAATTTTAAGATGGAACTAGTTTAAGGGGCTTATTAAGTAAATAGGCCATAATTTATATTAGTATATGATGGTGGACGGTTTTAATCTATTTTATTAGTATTTTACAAATGTATTATGTTAGAAAATTAATTAAGCTAAAGAAAAAAATAGATGTGTGATATAGTTAGTCGGGAGAAGAAAAACAAAATTATTAGTTTATATTGTTTCTTTTTTTCGAAACCATAAGGAGATGGGAAACGGGTTATTCAGCTATGGAGCTTCCTTGCATGCTTAAATTTCTAAGTGATATTTGATTATTTTGGAATGAAAGTTATGCTTTTGATGTTTTAATGTTATGAATTAGTTTGCACGTATTGAAATTTTAAGAATGAATAAAAATTATGGAAGTTACCATGGATGAGAAATTGAAAGGTTTGGTGATACTTTTTGAATATTAAATGTCTTTGAGGTGATAATTAGAGTATAATTTTTGGTAGGCTAATGTGGTCAAATTTTGTGGTGATTTTGTTAGTAATAAATTCTAGGGACTTAAATATTGTAAATTCAAAATGACATGGTTTAAATTGTTAATTTTTGCAAAGACTAGGGACTATTTTGAGTGGATCATTATCTAGCTGTAAATTATTATTTAGCTATGAAATTTAATGAAGATATGATTAAGTGAAACATAGATGTTAATGATTGAATGTGGTCAAATTCTATGTTTGGTGTTGGTGATTAGATTGTGCAATTGATAAAATGTTGGGATAACTTTTATAATAAATAATAGAATGATGTGATTGTATAAATGTATTTATTAAAGTGTTGGAATAGCATTAATTGAATGAAATTGTAAACATTGATCAAGGAACGAATCGATCGGATGTGAATCGTGGAAAAATGAAAGTTACGGAGTAGTCATCGACCTTAATACTATGACTATTTTGTTAAGGTAAGTTCGTAGTTCCCGAACTCGAACATTATAAATTGTATTAATTAACTTAGTTATTACTTGATGTCTTAGGAATCTGGCATTAAGGAATAAACTAATGTTTGATTAGTAGATAATTGGAATGGAAGTGTTAGTAAACTATGAAATGTGAAAGTGAGTTGTGAGAAGTAATATTATGGATTTGCGAATAAGTAATTGACATCGTCGATTTAATTGACTGGCACTGGGGTCAAATATTGTTTGTTTATCAAACCAGAGCTGGGCTCACTGTTGATTTTGTCAGTTTTTCCGACTAGCGCTGGGCACACAATCATCGATCTAATCGACTGGCGCTGGGCACAAACATTGTTGGTTTAACAAACTAGAGCTGGGCTCACATTTAATATTGTCGGTTAATTCAATTAGCACTGAGCATAAAGTCTTTTATGGTTTATCCGCTAGGCACCGGGTGTCATGTAACTAATGGACCATATGGCAAGATTATATGACTTATCGAAGAAGGTTATTTATTGGTATTGTGAAACAAGAATGGTAACATTTATTTTGTTGAGATAGAAACTCATATGATTTGGTTATTCTTGTGGTTAATTATATAAAAACAATCTATTAAATGTGAACTGGTTTCTATGTTCGTAGGGTAGATAAATAGTAGACTCGGACTTGACATCCTTCAGGAATCTCGTACTCAACATTAGTGAGGTCTTCTTTTTGTAATTTTGGCATTTACCTAGGGTGTTTCTATGTCCTTGAAGTTAAATATTTTTTATATGTATTTATAAGCTTGTATATATACATAGATATATGATATGCTGCATATTCTAGGTAATGGTTGGTTTTTGCCTATATGCTTATTTCATAGGTTATGTTTATATTATATTCAATTATTTGATTGTTTGAGTTTTATTTGAGACACCTATGAAGGGTATATTGGTTGTGGATAGATTTTTTAAATGTGGTGTGAATGAGGGCACATTGGTTAGGTATTAAGATGTCTGTTTAGATATGATTTGAGTATGTTTTATTAAGTTTTGTTGTTGTTAAAGGTCCCTCCTTAAAGTGCATTTAGGTAGTTGATTGGTTATGCTTGTATTGGTTTGGAAAATGTTTGTTTTTAGGTGATTTTTAAACCACAATCTTTAGACACGGGCGTGTGTCTCAGTCGTGTGTGACACATGGCCTGCTGACACGACCGTGTGTCCCCTGTAGGTTCCTTTGCATGCAAATCAGGCAGTTACATGACCTAGCACTTGGTCTGGCACACGGGGGTGTCACATTTCGAGTGTTACACTGTGTAGCACACGGGTGTGTGGCTTGGCCTTGTGACCCAAGTCAGTGAGTTACATGGGTTGGGACACAGTCGTGTGTCCGTACTTCAAATGTCCACACGGCCTGAGACACGAGCGTGTGTCTCAGCCGTGGGACCCCTGTAGTCAAAATTTTTAAACTTTTTCTTAAACTTTCCAAATGTTTTGAAATTGGTCCTAAATTGTTTATAACATATTTTTAGGGAAATGAATGTTCGATTTAAGGAAAATATGTGTGTAAATGTATGGATTATAATGTGTGTATGTTCATCTATGAAATGTATGTTAAATGTTAAAATTGTATAGTAACCCTCCGTAACCTTAATCTGGCGAAGGATATGGGTTAGAGGTGTTACATTTAGTGCTATCAGAGCTTACAATTTTAGCCGATTCTCGAACTAAATCGAGTTCGAAATTGAGTCTAGAGGTACATGCCAAATTAGAGTCAAGTTATAGTTGGGATTGGCTGTTGATTTATACTATTCTTATTTGTAGTTTAAAGATGTTAGATGATGCTAGTAACGTAGTTTATCAAGAAATGCATATTGGTGATGAATCTACTGGGGAATTTGATGAATTTGAATCGAAAACATAGAGTGTTCACGTTGATGGTATTCGACAACCAAATGCTAATAGTGGCCCAATTGAATGGAAATCTGAAACTGATGTATTACGAGTTATAACAGAAGCTCTTTAGAGGGTGGCGAGAGTCACTCCACTCCCGATGACAACATTCGTGGTTAAATGAGCTCCCATTAAGGAACTAACAAGAGCGCTATTGAGTTTGCTGCAATAAAAGAAGTTGACTCGTCAATGGAAAAATCTTGGTTAGAGTCAACGACTCAAATTTTACAGCAGTTAGAATGTACTCCCCGAGAGAGAATTAATTGTGCAGTTTCGGTATTACAAAATGAAGCTTATTGGAATGACGGAAATGTGCAACTGTACACAATCGCAACAAGTAATAAAGTGACAAGTAAATGTCAAGTTGTCGTACCCACAGGGACTGTGAAAACAATTATTTATGAATGCAATTTTAAAACCACTTTGGTGAAGAAAAATATTTCGATTTGATGAGGTGATTAAAAACTAGGATTTTAACTAAGTAAAATAAATAAAAATAAAATAAAAGTTCCAATACACGATTTCAAAAGATGATTTTAATCAAGATGACATAATTGTGCTAGATTAATTACATTTCTTAACTTAGAATTATTAAACTCATTTTTATGTTGTTACAAATAAATCCATGACAACTCGATAATTTGATAACTTATGAACATACTTACCTACAAAAATCCGTTTATATCTTGACTATATCTCTATGTCAATTCAACCGATTAAACAAATTTTAATAAGCAAATGTGTTAATGCACATACATACTTATGAAATTAAAATAATCTCTTGTACATATCTCTATATAAATTCAAATAATTAATTCAATCTTATAAGCACATAAAAGATTACGTGAGGTAATAATGTATTTCTACCTTGAAATAATTTAATCACAATAATCTTGCAACTTATGCAAGGCTAATGTATCGTTAGATACCGTTGCTAATTTAATCCTCAGCTACCTTAGATGATTAAACATGCACTGATTAAGTATCGTGTCAATTAATTACAATTTCAATCCATTTAAAAAAATTAATTCATTAGTTACCTTACAATTGTAATGCAATAATAACTTAGTCATGGTTTTACTTAATCAACCATCTTAGCAAGGTCTATAACAACACAAACACAATTTTAATAACTCAAATAGACGAAATGCAATCAACCTAACATGAATTAAATTTAAGCCATATTAATTAAATTAAACATATCAACATCACAAATATTCAAAGATATGTTCATAACAACAACAATAAAATTAAAAGGATAAGGAACAAGAATCAAATCCGGTGTTTCTCCGAGGCTTGACTAGTTTGCTCTGCTCCTCTTCCTCTGCTTGTTCTTGTTGAACTGAGGCTTCCACGGACCCTTGAATGCTACTCCAAATGGTTGTTGAATGACTCTTTTTAAAGAGGTGAAATCGGAAAGGGAATGGTGGAAGAAAATGAAGAATAATGGAAGGGAATGAAGAGAGAAAAGTGAGAGAGAAGTGAAGAAATGAATGGGTTTGAGATGTGTTTGAAGTGAGCAGCCAATGGGGTATTTATAGGTTGAGAAGGCTGCTAAAAATAGACAAAATCAGCATCCAAAGACTCCCCCCATGGCCGGCCACACATGTGGCATGTTTGAAGATTTCAAACATGCTATTTTTAGGTAGGGGCAAATCTTGAAATGCATGAATAGTGGAGGGATTTCAATGCAAATTGATGGAGTCTTCAAGGGCCATTTTGCAAGACAAATAATCAGCCAAACAGGCTTATTGGGTCAGCATGTGGGACGGTTTTGGGCTGCCCAGTGCTCGCTTAGATCGATTTTCTCAGTTCAGCTCAACTAAGCCCTTTTTCGTAATTACTTAATAATAATTTATTTAACCCATATTAAATTGGAATAAAATTAAAATAAATTATATTATGAATTAATACACATAATTTGTACTGTCTTAAGCTGAAAAATTAATTCGCCTTGATGCTTCAATATTGCTTCTCGATTTTGTGCTTCTAGTAGTGTTTGCCGAGCCGCTTTTCGCCCTTTTTGCGAATCTATAAAAAAATAATCAGAATTTAATATAAAATTAAGTAAAATTCAACATGTTCATAATTTTAGTGCAATTTAATTATTTTATAATTGTTACATATTTTTTGACAAGAATTTTACCGAAACCGCATGAATTTGAGTTAAAAAGGGCATGAAAAAGTGTGTATTTTCGTGTTTCAACTTATACATGGTGGAAAATAGTTACGAGGCACGTTTCTGCGAAAGTGGCTGATTGGGAATTCTCTCAAGTTGAATTTCAAAAGAAGTACGTTGGTGAGCTCTATCTTGAAGACAACAAATAGGAAGTTCTCATGTTAAAGCAAGAAGGTACGTCGATAGTAGGTTATGAACGAGAATACTCGCGACTTAGCAAATATGCAAAGGAATTTGTAACATCCTAATTTTAGGCCTAGTCGGAACAGTGGTTTCGGGACCACAAATCTGATGAGGAAAAAAAAATATTTTATTATTTTTTATGGTCTACGATTTCACAAAATGATTTCGTGAAAATTTTGTTCGAAAATTTCGATGTTTGAGCACTCAATTTAGTCAAAAGGACTAAATTGTAAAAACTACAAAAGTTGAGTTCTACATGTTAGAGGTGTCAAATTGTTATGAAATTTTAAATTGGAGGTACTTATATGATAATCAGACCATTGGTTAAGTTGGCAGACAAAAATGGACATGGTTAGGCATGTTTCCAAAGTTTTTCATTAAGGGCATTTTGGTCATTTAGTTATTAAAATGAATTAAAAACAAAATTAAAATCCACTTTTTGTCCATCTTCAACCCCATGACCGAATTTCACCAGGAGAAACCATGGCTAGGGTTTTTCAAGCTTCCAAGCTCTATTGTAAGTCTGTTCTAGCCCCGTTTTTAATGTTCTTTATGTTTTTTGAGTCCCGGTAACTTGATTTAGCTTATTCTAGCAATAATTTAACCTAGGGTTCATATTTGGAAAAATACCCATAGGTGAAATGTGTTTATTTTGATGTTTTATAGTAGAATATGAAGCTTGAAATTATGTTAAACAACTTTTGCTAAGTGATTTTAAGTGAGAACGAGTAAAACGACATAATCGGTAAAAATACCTCATGTTCATAAGTGTTAGAGTGGGATTTTGATGTTGCCATAGAAGGGAAAAATGTTCCGCATGTCATAAAACATAAGAATAAGGGATGTAGTTTAATTTCTGAGCTTTGGGACAAAAGTGTAAATATTCAAAAGTTTAGGGGCAAAAACATAATTTTTCAAATTTTGAGTTAATGAATATTTTGATGAATGTGAGTATCAAATAATCTAAATTTTCTATTATAGATCAAGAAGAAAAAAATTCGAAGTTAGACCGAGGAAAGAAAAAGGTTGAAGACTAAAGTGCTAGATTTGATCATATTTTGTATCGAGGTAAGTTTACGGTAAATAAAAGCAATATTTTGATAGTTATTATTAATGTTATTCTTTTTCAGGAATTATGTATTTCTTTCATGAAAATATCTAATGTTAACTCAAGATGAGATGACAGAGAATCAGTGTTAAAATGCCCCGTTGAAACATGAGGAATGTATTGGATACAAATGTCATGACATTTGGGTAAAGAGATCCCATGTAAGATCATGTTTGGGACATGGCATTGGCATCATTGAGATTATGAGAGGTCTCGTGTAAGACCATGTTTGTGACATGGCGTTGGCACCGAGATGAGAGGTCCCATGTAAGACCATGTCTGGGACACGACGTTGGCACCGAGATGAGAGGTCCCCCATAAGATCGTGTCTGGGACATGGCATTGGTAGAACAAGAAACATCCAATATAAGATTATGTGTGGGACATAGCTTTGGCATGTTATATTCAGACAGGAGACCGAGTATCCTTAGTATTCCAAGTGATTCAACGGGCTAATAAATAGACGATTTTACATGAAAGTTCAGGTAAAAGCCTAATAGACAAGTTCAGGTGAGTTAATAAGATTAAGAGTATCTCAATTATCAGTTGAGAAAAGAAATTTTAGCAATGAAGGAGTAAGTTAAGAAAGCAAGAAAGTGAACAAGTAAGAGAGTAAGTAAAGAAGAAAGTAAAGATCTTAATGCTTAATAAAAATTTATGAATATAATTGTTTATGATAAATGTTGTTATTTATTTACTTGTAAACTTGCTAAGATTTATGCTTATTTCTTTTATTTCTATTTCTTTCATATAGTATTATCAAGCATAGTCGAGATCTTGAAGACTTCAGAGAGCGTTCACACTATCAACCACCACAACTCAGTATTTTAAGACGATAAATGTTTTGAGCTATGGCATGTATAGGGACTTGGTCATTTCGATTGTATATTCTTAAGATATGACCAAAAAATATTATATGTAAATATTTGATGATGAATATTTATTAAAATGGCTATGTATGAAGGTGTTTGTTGTTATAAAAGTCTAGGTGATAAATTATTCATAGAAATCATGAAAAAGTAAAGATTGGTAGTGAATCAGTTTTGAGACAGCAGTAGTGATGTGATTTTGAAAAATCACCAAGGATAGTAAAAAATTTATTAGAGGGGGTATGAGATATAGAATTAAATATTATTGAGTCTATTTTCATACAAAAAGAATGGCATAGACAAAGGAATTATGTATTCTGAGATATTTGCATTTTAGTTTGACAAGGTTAAAGTGGTTTTCGGAATCCCCTGTTCTGACTTTGGAAAATCATGAAAAATTTTACAAAAATATTTATGAGTTTTAATTTATATTTGTAGATTCCTTATTGAGTTTATTTTATGTAGAAATAAGTGAGAACAGCAAATGAAGTCTGTACAATGAGATAATTGAATTTTAGTGATGAGAGGTCAGGACAGTGGATCAGTGAAATAGGGGAGAATTTAACTAATAAACTGTACTAATTGGATAAACCAAAAATTATAAAAAAATTATGGTAAACATATATATGAGTCTAATTTCAGTGAAAATTTACGGATCTAAATTTTGAGTTTTGTAGCTCGAGTTATAATTGATTTAGTGACCGTTGGGCAGGTGGATAGCCTTATTATGAACAGTGAAATAACTTTTAAAAGTAAATTTTTATGCCCCGAACTTTTAAGTTAATTCAAGTAATGCCTCATGCTCGACTCTGGCAACGGTCTCGGTAAGGGGTGTTACATTTTATTGGTATCAGAGCAAGTTTAGTCGGTTCTTAGAATACTCAGTAAGAATAAGACTCTAGCTATACATGCCATACTTATATATTTTGATAGTGTGATGACTCCTGACGATTTTGAAATGTTTTCTTTTATAGTTATGGATCCCGAACGAGCTGGTACAGATGAAGTAGAGAGTAATGAGCACGCTCCCACAGAAGGGATGGTGCCACTAGATGTTAATGTTAGTGAAAGGCCCGTGACAGTTAGTCAGGGAGGAGGGTCTCGAGAAGCCTTCTTCCATGCTATGAATGAATCGTTTGTCGAGTTTGTTCATACGAATTTGGCTGTTAGATCTCCTCCCCCTCATGATTTTTAGATTCCCCATGTATCTCTCCCAGTTACAGGTACAGGTATAGTTATAAGTGAAAGGCCACCAGTTGATAAGATCAGAAAACAAGGGGCTGAAGAATTTCGGGCTACTAAAGACGATGATGCAGAGAAAATAGAATTTTGGCTCGAGAATACATCAGAGATTTTGATGAATTATCTTGTACAATTGAAGAATGCATGAAGTGTGTTGTCTCACTTCTTAGAGATTCAGCCTATCATTGGTGGAAGACTATTGTATCAGTTGTACCGAGTGAGAGACTTACTTGGGTTTCTTTCAGGAGGAGTTCCGTAAAAAGTATATCAGTCAGAGGTTTATTGACCAGAAAAGAAAAGAGTTCCTTGAGTTAAAACAAGGTAAGATGACCGTGACTAAGTATGAACGTGAATTTGTCAAACTCAGCAAGTATGCTCGAGAGTGTGTATCTACAGAAGCTATTATGTGTAAAAGATTGAAGGATGGACTTAAAGATGATATCTGATTGTTAGTTGGTGTTCTAGAGATAAAAGAGTTAGTTGTTCTAGTTGAAAGAGCCTGTAAAGTAGAGGAGTTGTTAAAAAAATGGGCAAAGTTGAGATTGAGGTTCCAGACACGAAGAAAAGGTAGATGAGCAGATCATTTCAGTCTACATCAAAGAGGCCTAGAGAGTTTTCTACTAGAATGAATTTTTCAGCTGGGTATCCTAGCCAAAACAGAGGTAGAGGATTTGTGGGTTCAAGAGCTCAGACTACTACAGTTGCAAGTGTGGGTAGTACTCGACCATCTAGACCAGAGTGTGCTCAGTGTGTTAGACGTCATCTCAATGAGTGCTGAGCAAATGAAAATGCTTGTTTCATATGTGGTGTACTAGATCATTTTATTCAGGATTGTCCTGAAATAGTTAAAAGAGAAGCAAGATTGGGAAATGCTCCTACTAGAGGCAGATCACAGAGGAACCCGGGAGTTGGAGCAAGTAACAAGGGTACGTCTAGAGACTCAGTAGCTAGATCAGATGTTAGAGCACCAGCAATAACATGTGCTATTCGTGCTCGAGAAGAGGTATCCTCCCCTGATGTGAATACGGGTACATTTTCTCTCTATGATACTAATGTTATTGCTTTAATTGATCCGAGTTCGACTCATTCCTATGTTTGTATGAGATTGATGCCTAGTATGAACATGCTTATAGAATCCACTGAATTTTTAATTAAAGTATCAAATTTATTAGGCCAGTATGTGTTAGTAGATAAAGTATGTAAGAGTTGCCCTTTGATGATTAGAGGTCACTGTTTTTCGGCCGATCTCATGCTATTGTCGCTTGATGAGTTTGATGTGATTCTTGGTATGAATTGGTGGACTGTCCATGATGTGATAGTGAATTGCGGAAAGAAATACATTGAGTTGAAATGTGAAAATGGTGATATTATTCGGATTGATACAGATGAGTCAGATGGTTCTCTCTCTACGATTTCTGTTATGTCTGCTCAGAAATGTTTGAGAAAATGGTGTGAAGCTTATATTGCTTTTGTATTGAACACTAAAGATCTAGAGTTGAAAATTGAATCAGTGCCAGTGGTACGTGAGTATTTAGATGTGTTCTCGGAAGAATTGCCAGGTTTGCCTCCTGTTAGAGAAGTTGAATTTGGTATTGAGTTGGTTCCAGGTACAACTCCCATTTCTATTGGTCCTTATAGAATGGACCTGTTGGAATTGAAAGAATTGAAAGCTCAATTGTAGGAATTAGTTGATAACGGTTTTGTAAGGCCTAGTTATTCTCCGTCGGGTGCACCAGTACTTTTTGTGAAAAAGAAAGACAATTCGATGAGGTTGTGTATAGATTATGGTAAGCTTAACAAAGTAACAATAAAAAATAAATATCCACTGCCTAGAATTGATGATTTGATTGACCAATTGAAAGGAGCGACTGTGTTCTCTAAGATAGATTTGAGATCCGGTTACTATCAGTTGTGGGTTAAAGAGTTAGATGTTCTAAAGATTACTTTCCAGACTAGGTATGGTCACTATGAGTTTCTTGTGATGCCATTTGGTTTGACTAATGCTCCTATCATATTCATGGATTTAATGAACCGAATCTTTCAACTGTACTTGGATAAGTTTGTAGTTGTGTTTATTGATGATATTCTGATTTATTCTCCTGATGAGACTTAACATGCCGAACATTGAAGAACAGTTTTACAGATTCTAAGAGAGAATCAGTTGTATGCCAAGTTTAGGAAAAGTGAGTTCTGGCTTCGAGAAGTCAGATTCCTTGGACACATTGTGTCAGGTGATTGTATTAAAGTTGATTTGAGTAAAATTTCAGCAATTGTTGAGTGGAAACCACCCAAAAATGTGTCAGAGGTTTGAAGTTTTCTTGGATTAGCTGGTTATTACAGAAAGTTTGTAAAAGGATTTTCCATGATAGCGACCCCGTTGACAAGATTGTTGCAGAAGGATGTCAAGTTTGAATGGACTGAGAAGTGTCAGCAGAGTTTTGACTAGTTAAAGGCATTGTTGACAGAAGCTCCTATTTTAGTACAGCCAGAACCGAGTAAAGAATTTTTGATTTATAGTGATGCATCCTTGAATGAATTGGATTGTGTACTTATGCAGGAAGGTAATGTAATAGCATATGCTTCCAGACAGTTAAAGTCACATGAGAAAAACTACCCGACGCATGATTCAGAACTAGCTGCCATTGTATTTGTGCTGAAAATCAGGAGATATTACTTGTACGGTGAGAAGTGCCGAATATTCATTTGACAAGTTGGCCAAGTTGTATATTTCAGAGATAGACTGCATGGAGTACCGTTATTGATTATCTCAGATAGAGATCCGAGATTTACTTCACGATTTTGGAAGAAATTGCAGGAAGCTTTGGGCACAAAGTTGAGTTTTAGTACAGCTTTCCATCCTCAGATTAATGGTCAGTCAGAGAGAGTTATTCAGGTACTTGAGGATATGCTCAGATGTTGTGTTTTAGAATTTCGAGGTAGTTGGGAGAAATATTTGCCGTTGGTAGAGTTTGCCTATAATAATAGTTATTAGTAGAGTTTGAAGATGGCACCTTATGAAGCTCTGTATAGACATAAGTGTCATACCCCTTTGTATTGGATAGAGCTTAAGGAAAATCAGATTTACGTGGTTGATCTAGTCAAAGAAATAGAAGAGAAAGTAAAAGTCATTAGAGATTGCTTGAAAGCAGCTTTAGATAGACAGAAATCCTATGTAGATTTGAAAAGAAAAGAGATTGAATTCCAAGTTGGTGATAGGGTATTTTTGAAAGAGTTGGGCCTTTAAGATATCGGTTAGCTTTGCCGGCTGACTTAGAGAAGATTCATGATTTGTTCCATGTGTCTATGTTACGTCGTTATCGTTCAGATCTGTCACATGTGATTTCTCAGACAAAGGTTGAGATTCAGCCAAACATGACTTACGATGAAAAACCGGTAAAGATATTAGCTCGAGAGACCAAGCAACTAAGGAACAAAAGTATTGCACTTGTGAAAGTATTATGGAATAGGCATGGGATAGACGAGGCTTCTTGGGAGCCCGAAGTGGCTATATAAAGTACCCAAATCTCTTCACAGGTAAGATTTTCAGGGATGAAAATCCCTAAAGGGGGGAGAAATGTAACATCCTGACTTTAGGCCTAGTCGAAACAGTGGTTTCGGGACCACAAATCTGATGAGAAAAATAAATTTATTTTATTATATTTTTATGGTCTATGATTTCACGAAATGATTTCGTGAAAATTTCGTTCGAAAATTTCGACGTTTGGGTTTAATCAAAAGGATTAAATTGTAAAAAGTGCAAAAGTTGAGTTCTACATGTTAGAGGTGTCCAATTGCTATGAAATTTTAAATTGGAGGTCCTTATATGGTAATTAGACCATTGGTTAAGTTGATAGACAAAAATGAACATGGTTAGGCATGTTTCTAAAGTTTTTCATTAAGGGCATTTTGGTCATTTAGTTATTAAAATGAATTAAAAACAAAATTAAAAGCCAATTTTTGTCCATCTTCAACTCCATGGCTGAATTTCACAAGGGGAAACCATGGCTAGGGTTTTTCAAGCTTCCAAGCTAGATTGTAAGTTTGTTCTAGCCCCGTTTTTTATGTTCTTTATGTTTTTGGAGTCCCGGTACCTTAGTTAGCTTATTCTAGCAATAATTTAACCTAGGGTTCATATTTGGAAAAATAACCATAGGTGAAATGTGTTTATTTTGATGTTTCATGGTAAAATATGAAGCTTGAAATTATGTTAAACAACTTTTGCTAAGTGATTTTAAGTGAAAACGAGTAAAACGACATAATCGGTAAAAATACCTAATGTTCATAAGTAAGTGTTAGAGTGGGAAAAATGTTACCGTAGAAGGGAAAAATGTTCAGCATGTCATAAAACATAAGAATAAGGGATGAAGTTTAATTTCCGAGCTTTGGGACAAAAGTGTGAATATGCAAAAGTTTAAGGTCAAAATTGTAATTTTGTCAAAATTGTAATTTTGATGAATGTGAGTATTAAATAAGCTAAATTTTCTATTATAGACCAGGAAGAAAAAAATTTAGAGTTAGACCGGGGAAAGAAAAAAGTTGAAGACTAAAGTGCTAGATTTGATCATATTTTGTATCGAGGTAAGTTTACGGTAAATAAATCCAATATTTTGATAGTTATTATGAATGCTGTTATTTTTCAGCAATTATGTATTTATTTCATGAAACTATCTAATGTTAACTTAAGTATGAGATGACAGAGAATCAGTGTTAAAAGGCACCGTTGAAACATGAGAATGTATTGGATACAAATGTCATGACATTTGGGTAAAGAGATCCCATGTAGGACCATGTCTGGGACATGGCATTGGCATCATTGAGATTATGAGAGGTCCCATGTAAGACCATGTTTAGGACATGGCGTTGGCACCAAAATGAGAGGTCCCTCGTAACACCATGTCTGGGACATGGCATGGGCACCTATATGAGAACTCTCATGTAAGACCATATCTTGGATATGGCATTGGCAGTACAAGAAACATCCTATGTAAGACTATGTCTGGGACATAGCTTTGGCAAGTTATATTTAGACAGGAGACCGAGTATCCTTAGTATTCCAAGTGATTCCACGGGCTAATAAATAGACAATGTTACATGAAAGTTCAGGTAAAAGCCTAATAGACAAGTTCAGGTGAGTTAATAAGATTAAGAGTATTTCAGTTATCAGTTGAGAAAAGAAATTTTAGCAACAAAGGAGTAAGATAAGCAAGCAAGAAAGTGAACAAGTAAGAGAGTAAGTAAAGAAGAAAGTAAAGATCTTAATGCTTAATAAAAATTTATGAATATAATTGTTTATGATAAATGTTGTTATTTATTTACTTGTAAACTTACTAAGCTTTATGCTTATTTCTTTTATTTCTTTTTCTTTCATATAGTATTATCAAGCATAGTTGGGATCTTTAAGACGTCGGAGAGCGTTCACACTATCAACCACCACAACTCGGCATTTTAAGACGATAAATGTTTTGAGCTATGGCATGTATAGGGACTTGGTTATTTCGATTGTATATTATTAAGATATGACCAAAAGATGATATGCAAATATTTGATGATGAATAGTTATTAAAATGGCTAAGTATTAAGGTGTTTGTTGTTATAAATGTCTAGGTGATAAATTATATATAGAAATCATGAAATGGTAAAAATTGGTAGTGAATCAGTTTTGAGACAGCAGTAGTGATGTGATTTTGAAAAATTACCAAGGATAGTAAAAAATGAATTATAGGTTGGATGGGATATAGAATTAAATTTTATTGAGTCTATTTTCATAGAAAAATAACGGTGTAGACAAAAGAATTATTTATTCTGAGATATTTGCATTTTTGTTAGACAAGGGCATAGTTGTTTTCGAAATCCCCTGTTCTGACTTTGGAAAATCATTAAAAATTTTACAAATATATTTATGAGTGTTAATTTATATTTGTAGATTACTTATTGAGTCTATTTTATGTATAAACAAGTGAGAACACCATATGAAATCTGTACGATGAGATAATTGAATTTTAGTGACGAGAGGTCAGGACAGTCGATCAGTGAAATATGAGAGAATTTAACTAATAAACTGTACTAATTGGCTAAATCAAAATTTCTAAAAAATTTATAGTAAAAAGATATATGAGTCTAGTTTCAGGGAAAATTTACGGATCTAAATTTTTAGTTTCGTAGCTTGAGTTATAATTGATTTAATGACTACTGTGCAGGTGGAAAGCCTTATTATGAATAGTGAAATAACTTTTAAAAGTAAATTTTTATGCCCCGAACTTTTAAGTTAAGTCAAGTAATGCCTCATGCTCGACCCCGGTAACGGTCTCGGGTAAGGGGTGTTACAGAATTGATTCCTATGGAAGAAGAAATTTGCAAACGTTTTCTACGAGGCATGCAGGATGAAATCAAAACTCGACTAGTGGCATTGAGAATTAAGGAGTTTGCAAACTTATCAGAACGAGCAAAGTTGAACGTCCTCATGCTACAAGAAAACAAATTGGGAACTTTACTACAAGAAAACAAATTGGGAACTTTAATCTTTCTTCTGCATCAAAAAGAAGTAAGGAACCACAAAAATATGGGAAATCAACTGCAAGATCGAATACGCCAACTAAAGCGTGAGATCGTCAACCTATGGTTTCAGTGGGTAGTATAAAAGGACCGAATAGAGTTTCAAAGATGAAAAATTGTGAACATTGTGGAAAGAAGCATTGGGGAAAATGTTGGAAATTGACAAAAGGCTATTTCCGTTGTGGGTCATTAGAACATTTCGCTAGAGAATGTCCGAAGAACGGAAATGATACACCCAATGATTCACTGAGAGTCGCCTCCACAGTAAGGGGTCGAGGACCAAGTAGAGGTGGATCGATTTTGAGAGGTGGATCGAGAAAAAGGAATGAAATAGTTCCTCATTAGCCTGAGGCCAGAGCGTTGGCACGTACTTATGTAGTGTAGACTTGTGATGAGGGAGATGCTACCGATGTTGTAGCAGGTATTTTTCTATTATTCTCCACACCTGTTTATACTTTAATAGATCCTGGTTCCTCTCATTCATATGTTAATTCTGAGATGGTTAAATCCAGCAGCATGAATTATGAAATTCTAAAGTGGCTATGCCATTATCAAGTCACTTGGGTCAAACAGTAGTAGTAGATCAAGTCTGTAAATGTTGTCCACTAGAGATTCAAAATCTAGTGTTTCCTATAGACTTATTATTTATGTCCTTCGGTGATTTTGATATAATCTTGGGTATGGATTAGTCAACTGAACACAGAGTGGTTTTGGATTGTCGTAAGAAAAAGTTTTCAATTCAAGATTAAAAAGGGAAAGTCATAGAAGTTAGCGACATTAAAGCAAGTGGGATAGATAAGATTATTTCTACGATACAAGTTGATAAGTTATTGAAGCAAGGCTGTAAAGCTTTCTTAGCATATATTATTAACTCAACAAGTGGAAGCAATGACATTTGTAACATTTGGACTGTTTGCGAGTTTCCTGATGTCTTTCCTAAAGAATTGTTGGGATTACCACCGGATAGAGAAGTTGAATTTGCAATCGAAATGTTCCCTGATATAGCTCCAGTATCCATAGCTCCGTACCGGATGGCGCCAACTAAGTTGAAAGAATTGAAAGTGAAACTATAAGATTTGTTGGAATGTGGTTTTATTCGCCCCAGCATATCACCTTGGGGAGCTCCGGTGTTATTTGTTAAAAAGAAAGATGGTTCGATGCGACTCTGCATTGATTATCATCAATTAAACAAGTTGACAATTAAGAATCAATACTCCCCTCCACGTATCGATGACATGTTTGATCAACTTAAAGGAGTTCCTATCTTCTCCAAGATCGATCTGAGATCGGGATACTATCAGTTGAAGGTAAAAGATAGTGATGTACTGAAAATAGCTTTCCAAACACGTTATGGTCACTATGAATTTTTGGTGATGCCCTTCGGGTTGACGAATGCTCCTGCAACATTTATGGATCTAATGAACCGTATTTTTCAACTGTATCTTGATCTGTTCGTGGTTGTTTTCATCGATGATATTTTGATTTCTTCAAAATCAGAAGTTGAACATGAACAACATTAACGAATTGTGTTACAAGTATTGGCAGAGAAGTAGTTTTTTGGGAAATTCAGCAAATGTGAATTCTGGTTAACCGAAGTGGTATTTTTAAGGCACATGATCTCAACTGATGGAGTTCGAGTAGATCCAAAAAAGGTCGAAGCAATTGTTCAGTGGAAACCACCAAAGAATGTGTCAAAAATTCATAGTTTGGCTGGTTTAGCCGGTTATTATCGAAGATTTGTGAATGAATTCTCAAAAATAGCTATGCCAATGACGAGGCTTCTCCAGAAAAATGTGTAGTTTATTTGGAATGAGAAGTGTCAAGAGAGTTTTCACAAGTTAAAATAGTTGTTGACAGAAGCACTGATTTTAGCTCTACCTGAGTCGGGAAAGGAATTCGTGGTTTATAGTGATGCCTCGCTAAGTGGATTGGGCTGCATTTAAATGCAAGAAGGAAAAGAAATTGCGTAAACATCTCGACAACTGAAAACTCATGAACGTAATTATCCGACGCATGATTTGGAGTTACTACAGTAGTCTTTGCTTTGAAAATTTGGAGACATTACCTATATGGTGAGAAATGTCGTTTATACACTGATCATAAAAATCTTAAATATCTCCTAACTCAAAAGGAGTTGAATTCGAGATAACATCGTTGGATCGAGCTTTTGAAAGATTACGACTGCATTATAGATTATCATCTTGGTAAAGCTAACATTGTCACAGATGCGTTGAAAAGGAAAGTGGTAGCCAAATTGCGAGCAATGTCACTCAACTCAGTGTTAATAGTGATGGAAGCTTACTAGCTGAATTGAGAATTAAACCTTTATTATTCAATCAAATTATAGAATAATAATTATCGAATCATAAATTGTCAGAGAAGAGAAAAATGGTTCAAGATGATTCAATTGAAAATTTCAACATCGATGACCAGGATTGTTTAAGATTCTGTAATAAAATATGTGTTCCTAATGTTGTTGAATTAAAAGAATTAATTTTATGAGAAGCTCACGATAGTCCTTTTGCTCAACACCCTGGTGAAACAAAACTGTATTGTGACCTGCGAGAGTTGTATTGGTGGTAGGGCACGAAAAGAGAAATAATTGAATTTGTGGCTAAATGCCTAACTTTAACGCGTAAGTTTGTGCAAGTATACATAGTAGTTATCAAGTAATAAGTAAGTATCGAGTTATCGTCTCCACAGGGACTGTATTTATGCTAAGTCACTTAATTTGTAAAATTCGGTAAATAAAAACACAATATAGTTGAGAAGTGGTGATTAAAATATATTAAACTAAATGCAATGATCCTTAATGCAAATTATCCTAAGTATGAAAACTATATGAATGAAATAGATTTTAGTATAATTAAACACAATTTGCAACAATTATAACATAAATAAACTAGGATAATTACTTTAATGAAACTCAATTTATTATCAACATGCTTAATAACATTCGGAAAAATATTCCATGGTAACTCGATCTTTCATGAGTATGGAAACCACATTAAGTCCTTTCGGAATCCTTTACTCAGTAAATACTCATTTTACTGATCCATATTTACTAAGGGTTTCTTAGCATTCGTGTGAGCTAACAGGGATGTGTCAGGTTTGAAACAATTTAATCACACAATTTAATCACACAAATCGGGTCAAGATCTAAATTGAGCATGCACATTTTAATTATGTGTCCATTAGCCGTGGTCTGGTCAGGATCGCTCAACTAATTCAGGTGCATTTCAATCACGTATGAACGAATTACAGACTTGATTTTAATTGAAAACATGATCGATTGAGGCACAAACATTATAAGCATGAATCAAATAAATATTATTTAATCAAAGCAATCATCCTAGCTTAAATAAAATTAAGCTAACATTGTTGTAAACAAGAAGAAGGAGCACATAGCAAACATCTTTATATTAAATTATAGAAAAGGAAGATTAAACCCAATTAAGAGTAGTTATCACCCAAGACTTTCACTGACGAGGCTCCTTCGTTGCTTTACTTTGCTCTTTTACTGGTGGCTCTCCAAGGTGGCCGACCAAGGGTTTTTTGAGAGGCTTAATTGCTAATGTCTCTATGAGGAGATGATGCTAGGCGTGGGAATGGAAAAGGCTAAGAGAATTTGGAGAAAAGAGAGAATAATGCTTGAGGGATGATGAATGAAGGAATGAGAGGGTCTTATTTATAGGTGAGGAGAGGGGGACAGTTTGTTAAAAATAGGAGTTTTTATCTTTTGAACTGTAACACCTCAAACCTGACCTAGACATTATGGTTGAATTTGGCGTGTCACATTGAAGTGCCTTTCGAAAATTGAACTTGTTGGAAGAACATTCATTTCTAAGTTTTAAAAACCTCTTAATAATTATTTTAAACAATCATCTAGCTAAAACGTTTGCCTTGTTGTCTGTTTTTGTTATAACAAGCTGATCTAAAATTACAGAAGCTTTTAAAATCCTCTTTATTAAAAACTCGTGTCTTTGAAAACAGTAATTATTTTAAAACATTCGTCTTCTCTTAAACTACCAGTTTAAAGTGAGGAAGCAAAAGCCCAATTAAAAATTTAAACAACTTAAAGGTCTTATTGTATAAACAAAACACAACATATAAAATAAATCAAAATAAAAGAAGGTGTAGTACAGCTATAATTGTGTGGCCACCTCCGAGTCCTTCGCAGCACCAAACTGCCTAAGGCTGAGGATTACCTAAACAGTTAAAAGGAAAATGTGAGTTTACGAAAACTCAGTATGTAATCCCCTATCAATCAAACAATATACAACATGCAGTAATAGTCTGGGCCTGAGCCCTATTCTGTATCAGTAAAGTGTGGGCCTTAGCCCAATACAGTAACAGTGTAATAATGCAATCTATCCTAATCCAGCCAACACACCACTCTGTACCACCAACACACCATATGGGGATAAAATCGACCCACCCAGCCAACACACCAATATCGTAGCAAAGCTGCCAGTAATAGTATTGCAGCAAAGCTGGCAGTAACAGCATATGTGGCAGAGCCACCAGTACAGTATACTTCTTTCAATACAGTATCCCAACCCCATATAATATGTCATGTCATAAATCAAATGTGTATGCAGAATGTCATACATATCATAGAGCAAATTAATCATACATAACATGGGGCCATTATAATAATTTAATCTCCTAGGGGTATAACAGTCATTTTACCCTATAGGGTATTTCGGTCCTTTTACCCTACGAGGGTATTTCAGTCATTTTACCTTACGGGGGTATTTCAGTCATTTTACCTTATGGGGTATTTCGATCATTTTACCTTACTGGGTTATTTCGATCATTTTACCCTATGGGGGTATTTTGGTCATTTTACCTTACAGGGGTATTTCGGTCATTTTACCCTATGAGGGTATTTCGGTCATTTTACCCTACGAGGTTATTTCGATCATTTTACCTTATAGGGGTATTTTGGTCATTTTACCCTTTAGGGGTATTTCAATCATTTTACTCTATGGGGGTATTTCGATCATTTTACCTTATAAGGGTATTTTTGTCATTTTACCCTACAGGGCTATTTTGTTAATTTTACCCTACGGGGGTATTTCAATCATTTTACGCTACGGGGGTATTTTCGTCATTTTACCCTATGGGGGTACTTCGGTCACTTTACCCTACGGGGATATTTTTGTCATTTTACCCTACAGGGGTATTTCGGTCATTTTATTGACCTCACGAAAGTTCTGCAGTCGCCTCGAGCAACTCAAGTAACCTAAATGGGCAAAGCAGTGTATATGGGCTCGAGGCCCATTACTCGACCCAAGTGGGCCCACACGTTTGTGCGGCCCACTCAGCCCAGAATTCGCCACGGCTATGGGAACTATATAGCCCAGTCCAGTATTTGCCACAGTTCGTGGATTTCATCTGTATAGGGCCCACGAGCCCATTGGGCCCACACAGCTTTTTCAGCCCAACGTGACCCATTACGGCTTAAACCCATGAAAACGCTCATGGAGGCCTCTACAGTTCAACACCATGTTTCGTGGGCTTGGATTACCACACGAGTGTTTGTACGCTCATATGGCCTCGTACGCCGTCTTTCCCGGCTTTTCAGCTTTTGCCGATTTGTAGTTAAAGGGGTGTGATCATACACCTTAACTCTATTTGCTGAGAAACCTCTCACACCTTGGAAACCTACAGTTAACCAGCAATCTCCAATTAATCACTTACCCAATTAAACCATCGAATAAACACAAGTGATCACAACCGTTACTTACCACAACTTTTGATTGAGTGAAGAGGAATGGTAGAGGAGATAGATTCAACAGAACAGAAGGGAAAGAAAGGTGTATTCAACAATCAAAGAGAAGGGAAACAGAAAAGAAAGAAGAAAAAGAAAAGGTGAGGGAGGAGAGTGTATTCGGCCAAAAAGAAAATAGGTAAAAAGGGAAGAGCAGCCAAAAGAAAACAAACCCGAGAGGTACCCCAATTCTTAGCAAAAACTCAGTACCTACAAGAAGAAAGAGAAAACCACACAAAACTGGCATGAAAAGTAAAACAAAAATGAGCAGTATGTCCACTAGCCGAATTTTCCTGAGTAACAAGTTCATTTTCGGCACACCTCCCCTCTCCCCTCACTTCCCTTGATTTTCTCCTAAAATCTCTTCCCTTATCCTTCCTTGAATCACTCCACCAATTTCTCCTCAACTCCCCTCAACAACTCCATTCAAATTCCATTCAAACTCCCCTTAGCTGTGTTTCAATCCAATTCCACTACCTACATAGCTCCAGCAGCAAAATAAATACTCCATTGCACAACCCAGGACTTGAACCTTAGACCTCACAGTTACACAACACACCACTTTGCAACTAAACCACAAGCTCTTTTTGTGTCATAAAACCAACACTAATATTTATAAGGCCTATATACCTAAGTCCAGATTCATTTAAGAGCAAAACTAAAAATTCTGCAAAAGCCAAGACCTGAACCCAGGCTTCTCAAACACCCCCATACACACCCAAATCACTTAACCATTGAAGAAAACAAACAATTTGTGTCAAAACAAGAAAAAATCAAAGACTTTGATTTTTAGGGACTTACATGGAGCATCTTCCATGGATGGCCAGCCATAAATTGAGCAAGTTGAGCTATTTTTTCCTTCATTTTTAATCAATTTGAGTGCCACAACAACTCAGGACTGAGACTCAATCAAGTGAAAATCTTCAGGTAAATCTCTAATTTTTTCTATTATTCAAGGATCTTGTGCAATTAAACCAAAGAGTGGTTTATGGATAGCCATGTGCAGCTAAATTTTGGGGTTGACTTGGTCTTTAATTTGGACGGTTTTTTAATCTAACAAAGCTATCAGATCTGTCCAGAATAAATCAACAAGTTTACCAAAGAATAAAATTTATCCAATTTAATTAATAAATTAAAAACCCAAATTATTAATGAAATATTTTAAAATTAATTACTAAATATAATTTTATATTTTATTATTTAATTTAATCATGTATGGCCCACTTTATATCTTAAAGAAATATAATATATTCAAATTAATATAAAATAAGCCATTTATTGCATGAAAACTATATAGTAAAGCAGAAAATCACATTTTAATAATTTATATGTCCTAATTTCATATTTTCACATATTTCATTAATTTATTAAACAATTAGTTTTAACAACGGATTTAAGTAAAAAGGTGATAAATTACATAGGAAAAATCCTATATATTTTTCCGTTTACACACCCCTAAACATAAATCATTGCTCGTCCCGAGTAATGTTAATGCACAGCAAAAGGTCTTACTAAGGCAAAATTGCTAATTGTGTAAGCAACATCATCCCAAAATCATGAATTAATAACTTCATGCTTATTGATCTTTTTTATTAATAAGTAATTCATATGCAAACATTCCTTAAGATTATACTAAGCTTCCAAATATGCCAAAATGAATCATAGTTTGCATGTATGTCACAGCCATAGATAACATTCTTCATTCAACATAATTTCCTAACAATCAAGCAAACAATCACAAGGCTTATTTATGATCTTCATATGTTGAACTTAGGGCTTCCTCTCCACTAATGTAGGTAACATAATCATCAAATCAATAGGTCTGTTATAAGGTTGTAATGGGGCTCATTTAAAGGTAGGGATTTTAAGAGATGGGACATTTCAGTTTTAAAAATCTTAACCTTTAACTTTGTCTTGGTTTTCTCATAATACAACATTTTTCTTTAAGTGAACCTTTGGAACACCCCCAAACTTATTTTGAACTCAAGGTCATACATTTTTCCTTTTTATTTTGAACCTTTAAGCGAACTTTTCTTCACTTTTTTTTAAGCATGAGCTCATACATCTTTATGAAAATTTTCTCAAATGTTGATTTCCAAGACAACTTTAGTTAAGATTGGTGCACAAAATTAAGAAAATTTTAAAAAGATTGTAACTGGCTTATAATGTAGGTTCATTGGAAAAATAGGCTTTTAAGCTCAAAATTACAGTTTCAAAGGTCTAATATCATAGCGTTGGCTTGCAAAGGCTCAAACTGTCCAAAGAAATAGTGCCTATATCACTTTAGATTTTTATGTCATCTAGGATTTCGCCTCAAGAAAGTTACTAAGTCAATTCTAAAGATATAAACCTTCATGCATGTCTAATCTCAAAAGAAACTAAGTTTTCATGGCAAACATTACTAAGGCTAAGATCATACAAGCATTCCATTCTTCATGGTAACATACTTTCACTTAGATAAAATCATCATTCATACTTGTATGCAAACTATCTCAGTAACAAAAAAAAATCTCTAAACATTCATTTATTAAAACATACTTATGAAAGAAATAATTGAAGCATACTTGAAAAACAATTTTAAAAGTTTGAGCAATCTATTTGCCTGACCCCCTTTAGAAAGAAGTAATGTCCTCATTGCAAAAACAAAGTATTGAATGAAAACTGAACACCAGGTAGGGTTGTAAAGAAAGATAGGTGAGTCTTTAAGACTGCTTAAATACCACGTCTTCCCTAATAACCCAATCCTATACATGTTCATTCTTATTACCACATTACTAAGTCTTATTCTTTCTAAAGAAGTGTTAAGTTTGTTCATGTTTGCTATGTTTTATTCTGTAATTAAATCATAATTACGAAAGAAATAAATTCCTAAAGACCTAAAAATAATTAAATAAATAACAGGACAAGAATCCCCCTTTTATTTTTGACTTATTCCCATTCTTTTCTTTAGCTTCATCTCCGCTTGTATCGTTAGTATCTTCCGTCCATGTCTCAAGGATAGCATCTGGGAACTCAAGAACAAAAGTATTAGAGATATTCTTAAAAGTATTTCGAATTGAGTCATCTCTAATTTTTGAATATTTCCAATAAGTTTGTTGTTGATTGTGCATGAATTTTCTCATATTCATCAAAATTGACAACTCCAATTTCCTTGAAGTACTTGCAGAAGTCAGCATGGGAGTTGTATATTCAGATTCAACACTTAGCTTGACTAGTTCTTCTTCTGGCTCAACCATTGGTTCAGGAATGTTCGGTTCCTTATTAGATTCTTCCTCTTCAGTGTCTATGACTGAATTAGCTTCAGTTTCAGTTCCATCTGTTGACTCCTCTATATCTGGCTCAGTTGGCTCTTCTTGCTCGCCTTGATTCATTTCATGCACCCTCTCTACTAATCTTTCAAGATCATAATTTGTAATGCATTCTTGAACATATATCCCCTTCAGATTTGCTTGTGTTTTAAAATGAGCCTTTAAGCAAAGTGAAGTGATTAATGCTGGGAAATAAGCACTTCTTGCCTCCTTTTTAGCACAATCATGAATCTCCTTGAGGATAATTTTCCCAACATTAATGGACTTTTCTATCAAAATTGTATATAACAAAAGCATCTGTTCCATCGAGATGGTGGAATTATGTGAGATAGGCAAAAAACTGTAGCGAACGAAATAAAACCATACCTTTGCTAGTGGTTTTAAGTATCTCTTCGACAAGAATGGCTCCCATACTTTCTTATAATCCATTAGGATCCCGGATTTGTCACAACATCAAGCACTTGTTAAAGAAAATCCCAATTGATATTGTTCATCATAGGGTAGTACTCATCTTTTTCAACATCAGGTAAATTAAACAAATCATTGATGGACATAGAAGTAAGACGTACCTTTTTCTTTCGAATGATGACTTCAATAGCATCTTGTATAGTCAAACTAGAATAGAATTCTCGAACTAGTTTATCATCGGGAAGTGAACGAGCATCACAAAATCATTCCCACTTGAGAGCATTGATTTACTTTCTAATCGGTATAGGGACAACCATCAAATCATTACTCTTCAAGTTAAAACCTTTTTCCAGCATCATAGGTTGATGCTTGAAGATTGAATCAAATCTCTCTTTCACTTCTTCATCGATCAAACTTGGGTTTTTAGGAGTATTCTTTGAAGGTCTGGTTCTTTTGCGAGACATGGTATCTTTTCCCAAAAATATGGCAAATCGACAAAGTGGGTAGAACTTGCTATGGAAAAAATATCTTACGACAGCAAGGATGGTGCGGCGGTGATGACGATGTGCGAAAACAACGGTGGTGCTTCGACAATCTCTTTGCGGCGGTAATAGGGAATTTCGACAAAAAATGAAGATAACTAGGGTTTCTTCCGGGATTTGAGGTTGACGGCACAAAAGGGAGATTTAGGAATTTTTAGGGTGTAAGCAAATTGCTTTGAGGAATATGAAAATTAGTAGAATGGAAAGGGGTTTATATACGAAAAAATTAGGGCAACATGTAGCAAAAATTCAGCTACATTAGGGTTACTTAGGCGACAAGCAATGGGTGTGACGGCAAGGCATGGATTTTGCCCTCTTTTTTGCTGTCTTAGGCCTGAAACTTAGACTGTATCTTACAAAAAAAAATTTATTAGTACTTGGGCCAATTTTGACCCCTTTATTAACATAAAAATTTAAAATTCAAACAGAACAAATGAAATTTAAAAATTTTAAGACTTAATTAGAAAATTTCATCTTAACAACTTACATTAAATTAATTCCCAGGAAAGGTTGGAGGGGTCACAACGGTCCCGCTTAAGTTTCAATCTCCTTAGACAGAATTAATTAAATGTAATAAGTTAAGAAAATAAGTTCTAATTATTTATTTATTTACAAAATGAGTTCATGAAAAATTAAGCGTCTGCTAATTTGAGCGAGGACTTAATTCGCTCAACATCACCATCCTAGTAGTGTTTGAGACGTTTACCATTAGCTTTAAACATACCTCCATAATTTTTGTATAATTCAATAGTTCCATAAAGATAAACTCGGTAGATGGTATAAGGTCCTTTCCATCGGGAATTAAGCTTCCTAGGAAATAACTTCAACCTTGAATTAAACAACAGAACATTCTGACCTTCTTTAAACTCGCGAGGTTGTATATGACTATCATGCCATCTCTTTGATCTTTCTTTACACATTTTGGCATTCTCATAGGAAAACAAGCTTAGCTCTTCCAACTCATCAAGTTGTAACATCCTTCTCTCACCGGCTTGCTTAAGATCAAAGTTCAACTGCTTCAAAGCCCAATGAGCTTTATTCTCCAACTCTAATGGCAAATGACATGCCTTTCCAAGGACCAACTGATAAGGAGTCATTCCTAACGGAGTCTTAAGTGTTATTCGATAGGCTCATAATACACCATCGAGCCTTCGAGACCAATCTTTTCTGCTAGGGCATACTACCTTTTCATGGATACCTTTGATTTTGTGATTCACTCTTTCAATTTACCCATTAGAGTAGGGGTGACAGGCAGTAGCAATCTTGTGCTTCACATCATATTTGTCAAGCAACAACTTAAGCCATTTGTTCACAAAGTAAGAACCTTCATCACTAATAATAGCTCTTGGTGTCCCAAATCGTGTAAACACATACTTATGTGGGAATCGCATGACTACCTTAACATCATTTGTAGGGTATGCTTCAGCTTCAACCCACTTGGATACATGGTCCACAGCAACTAAGATGTATTTGTTCCCATACAAAGAAGGAAATGGACCTAAGAAGTCAATGCCCCATACGTCGAACAATTCAATCTCCAAAATGTTTGTCAAGGGCATCTCGTTCCTCCTTTATATATTTCCAGTCCTTTGGCATTTATCACAGTTCCTCACATAAGCATAAGTATCTTTAAATAGTGTAGCCCAAAAAAAACCTACTTGCAAAATCTTTGCTACAGTACGTGAACCACCAAAGTGTCCCCCACTTTGAAATGAATGGCAATGATACAATATCTCAGCAATCTCGCTTTCAGCTACATACTTTCGGATTATATTATCTGCACATTGTTTAAACAAAAACAGATCCTCCCAAAGATAATACTGACTATCATGATGGAATTTTTTCCTTTTTTTGTATGTCATTTCTCGAGGAATTATTCCACATGCAAGATAATTGGAAAAATCAGCAAACCAGGGTATTTCATGAATTCGATTTACCTCAAAAAAGTGTTCATCTGGGAAATTCTCGTTGATAGGCACACATGACTGAGTTACCTCATATTGTTCCAACCTCGATAGATGTTTAGTTATTTGATTTTCGACACCTTTTCTATCTTAGATCTCAAGGTCAAATTCTTGTAGTAAAAGTATCCAACGATTTAGCCTTGGTTTTGTATCTTTCTTCGTGAGCAAGTATTTAATGGTCGCATGGTCAGTAAATACTGTAACTTTGGTACCTATAAGATATGAGCAGAATTTGTCAAAAGCAAAAATTATAGTGAAGAGTTCTTTTTTGGTTAGCGTATAATTGCGTTGGGCTCCCGTCAAAGTTCTACTTGCATAGTAAATAGGGTGAAACACTTTATTTCTTCTTTGACCTATCACAGCTCCAACGGCATAGTCACTTGCATCGCACATCAACTCAAAAGGTGAGTTCCAATTAGGTGTAACGATTATTGGGGCTGAGATTAACCGCTTATTTAGCTCTTCAAAAGCTTCCAAACATGCTTTGTTGAAATCAAACATTGTATCTTTCTCTATCAACAAACACAATGGTTTAGAAATTTTCGAGATATCTTTGATAAACCTTCGACAAAAGCCGACATGGCCTAAGAAACTTCTAACTCCTTTCACATTCATTGGGGCTGGTAATCTTTCAATTACGTCCACCTTTGCTTCATCGACTTCAATTCCCTCTTTTTTAGATCTTATGACCTAAGACAATCCCTTCCTTGGCCATAAAATGAAAATTTTCCCAATTAGGGACAAGGTTCATCTCTTCGCATCTCTTCAGTACCTTAGCCAAATTACTGAAACAGATATCATAAGTGTTACCAAAAACAGAAAAATCATCCATGAAAACCTTGACAAAATTTTCAACAATATAAGTAAATATTGCCACCATGCGTCGTTGAAAATTTGCAGGCGCATTGCATAAACGAAAAGGCATTCACCTAAAAGCAAACGTACTGTATGGACAAGTAAAGGTTGTTTTATGTTGGTCTTTCGGGGATAAAACTATTTGGTTATATCCCGAATAGCCATCTAAAAATTAATAAAATTCATTACATGTTAGTCAATCTAACATCTGATAAAATGGTCCTTCCGAGGGGCTTTGTTCAACTTTCTGTAATTAATACAAATTCTCCAACCGATAATAGTTCTTGTTGGAATTAACTCGTTACGCTCATTTTCAACAATCGTGATTCCACCTTTCTTCGGCACACACTGCACCAGACTTACCCATGAACTATCTGAAATAAGATAGATGATTCTTGCATCTAACCATTTGATCACTTCATTTCTCACAACTTCTTTCATAATAGGACTGAGCCTTCTTTGCCCATCTATTCGAGCTTTTTCACCTTCTTCTAAAATGATTTTATGCATGTAAAAAGGTCTTATACCTCGAATATCAGCTAAGGTCCAACCAATTGCTATCATAAATTTCTTTAGAACAGTAATTAGTTGCTCCTCTTGATCTTTCGTCAGTTTTGCTAAAATAATCACAGGCAAAGTAGAACAATCACCTAAATAAATGTATTTCAAATAGGAAGAAAGTACCTTTAGTTCGAGTTTAGGTGGTTCTTCCATTGACAAATTGGGTTGCACAAATTCTCTGACTTCCAATTTCAACGGTTCTAACCGTGTGGATTGAATAAGATTTCCCAGATTGGCTTCCATCAAAGCCATGTTTTCTTCACTTTCTTTATCCTCCAAAGGGTCAAGATCTAAGGTTACCTGGTCATAACTGAACACTCCTTTGTTGGATCGGGAAATTTCATCGCTTTAAGAATGTTAAAGGTTACCTGGTCATTTTGAACTCGCATGGTGAGTTATCCTTTCTACACATCAATTAACATTCTTCTTATGGATAAGAAAGGTCTCCCAAGGATGATGAACAGTTCCTTCTCTTCTTCAAAATCTAAGACACTGAAATTAGCAGAAAAAATAAATTTATCGACTTTTACCAAAACATCCTCGATCTTTCCTTTGGGATATGCTAAATATCGATCCGCTAGCTGAACCGTCACAGTTGTAGGTCTTACTTCACCTATCCCTAACATCTTGAAAATAGACTTAGGCATCAAGTTGATACTCGCTCCTAAGTCACACAAAGCTTTACAACAGAAAGATTCACCTATGTTACAGTGTCTAATAAAGCTTCCTTGGTCTTTCAATTTCGGTGGCAATTTGTTCTGCAGGAACGCACTGCACTCCTTTGTCAAGGCAACAGTCTCATACTCACTAAGTCTTGGACAGTATATCCTTCATAAACTTCACATAATTTGGCATTTGTTCTAAAGCCTCCACCAATGGAGTATTGATGTGTAACTACTTCAGAACATCCAAAAACTTCTGGAATATTGATGTGCAATCTTTGCGGATATGGAGGTGATGGAACTTTCGGTTGAACCGGACAAATTTTCTGAGTAGGTAAATCTACATCTAAAGAAGATGTTAAAATATCTGAATTTACTAAGTCGGTGTTTACCTTGTCAAACTTTGTAGATTTTGATTCCTTTGGTGTAGGAACTTCAACAGCTGGTTGATTCTTCTCAACGGGCTTATCTTCTACATCAATGAATCGGGGTTCTAGAATTTTAACACTTTGAATGCCACTGCCTTGATATGTTATTACCCAAATTTCATGGATTTTTAGTATCGCTCGGCAAGGTTCCTTGCAGTCTATTACGTAGCTCCATAACTAACTGACCCATTTGGTTTTCCAAATTTTTCAATGTTGCTGCTTGGCTTTGCATCAAAGTGTCATTCTTTTCCATGTATGCTTTCAACAAGTTCTCCAAACTATTTGATGCCTTAGCTTGAGGTGGTTTTGGAGCTTGCTGATTAAGCCCTTGAGATTGATTGGGTTTTTGCTACAATAAGTTGTTGTTCGGTCCATTTCCTTGGTTGCTCCAAGAAAAGTTAGGATGATTACGCCATGAAGGATTCTAAAAATTGGACTGGGTTCCTTGTCCACTCCTATTTTGATATTGGGTCCCCACATAGTACATTGACTCTGGATTTGATAGACAATTCTCAAAAGAATGACCTTTCCCATAGTAGACACAGGAAACTACTTCAAAAAAACTTGGTGGCTGAGCTGTAGAATTATTAGTACTATTAGCGGTTAACTATTTTATCATAGAGGAAATAGATGATACCTGAGCTGATAACGAAGTCAGAGTGTGAACTTCATGAGCTCTGGCTAAACGTTTTCCTGAAGCTATTCAATTTGTTGGCCATTGATAGTTATTACTCACGATCCTCTCGATGATCTCATAAGCCTCATTATAAGACTTAGACAAAATTGCACCATTCGCAGAAGCATCTACCACCAATCTTGTATTTACATTGAGACCATTATAGAATGTCTCCAACTGGATACAATGAGGAATCCCATGATAAAGACACTTATGAAGTAATTCCTTGAATCACTCCTAAGCCTCATACAAAGACTCATCATCCAATTGTTGGAAAGTTGTGATCTCATTCCTTAACTTAGCGTTTTTGCTAGGTGGGAAATACTTAACAAAAAATCTCTCTGCTAATTCTTGCCATGTAGATATGGAACTTGGTGGTAATGAATTGAGCCATGCTCATGCTCGATCTTGTAACGTGTACGGAAACAACTTCAACCTTAGTGCGTCTTCAGTCACACCGGTTATCTTGAATGAATCACTCACCTCTATAAACAACTGAAGGTCGAGATGTGGATCTTCCATGGGCATACCACTAAATTGGCCCACCATTTTTCGTATTTAAAACATCACTGGTTTCAATTCAAACTGGGTTGCCTCAATATATGGCCTTCTAATTCCTGGTTTTAGCTCACTGAAAAGTGGCACAGCATATTGTCTGATGCATCGATCCCTATCATCGACAATGAGGATGGGATTTCATACATGACCGGCTTCATTACCTTGATCTTGATTTTGATTCCCAAGCTCCATCTCGACTTGTCTTTCAGCTGTTCGTTCACATCTTCTTTGTCTGAAAGTTTGCTCAATTTTAGGGTCTACAGGGAGCAAATCAAGTAATAAGTATCGAGTTATCGTCTTCAGAGAGATTGTATTTTTGCTAAGTCACTTAATTTGTAAAATTATATTAACAATTCGGTAAATTAAAACACAATATAGTTGAGAAGTGGTGATTAAAATATATTAAACTAAATGCAATGATCCCTAATGCAAATTATCATAAGTATGCAAACTATATGAATGAAATATATTTTAGTATAATTAAACACAATTTGCAACAATTATAACATAAATAAAATAGGATAATTACTTTAATCAAACTCAATTTATTATCAACATGCATAATAACATTCGAAAAAACATTCCATGGCAACTCGAGCTTTCATGATTTTCGAAACCACATTAGGTCCTTTCAAAATCTTTTACTTAGTAAATACGAATTTTACTGATCCTTATTTACTAAAGGTTTTTTAGCATTCGTGTGAGGTAACAGGGACGTGTCAGGTTTGAACTAATTTAATCATACAAATCTAAAAACTATACAGATAACAGAGCTTGGTCAGAGTTGTTATGCAACCTTTAATTTAATCGGGTTAGGATCTAAATTGAGCATGCACATTTCAATTGTGTCCATTAGCCATCGTCTGGTCAGAATCGCTTAGCTAATTCAAGTGCATTTCAATCACGTATGAATGAAATACAAACTTGATTTTAATTGAAAACATGATTGATTGAGGCACAAACATTATAAGAATGAATCAAATAAATATTATTTAATTAAAACAATCATCCTAGCTTAAATAAAATTAAGCTAACATTTTTGTAAACACGACTCTGACTGACGAGGCTGTCACCCAAGACTCTGACTAACGAGGCCCCTTCGTTCTTTTGCTTTGCTCCTTTGCTAATGGCTCTCCAAGGTGGCTGACCAAGAGTTCTTTAAGACGCTTAATTGTCAAAATCTCTATGAAGAGATGATGCTAGGCGTGGGAATGGAAAAGGCTAAGAGAATTTGGAGAAAAGAGAGAATGATGCTTGAGGGATGATGAATGAAGGAATGAAATGGTCTTATGTATAGGTGAGGAGAGGGGGATAGTTTGCTGAAAAGAGGAGTTTTCATCTTTTGAAGCATCTTCCATGGGTGGCCGGCCATAAATTGAGCAAGTTGAGCTGATTTTTCCTTGATTTTTGGCCTATTTGAGTGCCACAACAACTCAAGACTGAGACTCGGTCAAGTGAAAATCTTCAGGTAAATCTTTAATTTCTTTAACTTTTTAATGACCTGTGCAATTAAACCAAAGAGTGATTTATAGAAAGCCATGTGCAACCGAATTTAAAGGTTGACTAGGTCTCTAATTTGGACGGTTTTGTTGTAACATCCTGAAATAGTGCCTAAACGGAATAGTGGTAGCGACACCATGAATCTAAGATAGAAATGTTTATTGTGATTATTTTTTATGATTTACTGATTGATTGGATGCATGTGTTAGAATACCGATAAGAAATTTCAGTGATTCCATGTCTGAATTGCATATTAGGGCTTAATTGCAAAAGTGGGTAAATATAAGTTTTAGATGATAAAGGATTTAATTGAAGTGCATAATTGAAGTAGAGGTCCTTAAATGATAATTAGACCATTAGATTTTCATGGACAAAAATGGGCATGTATAGATAAAAAGAACTAAAGTTTTAATAAAGGGCATTTTAGTCATCTGGTAATAAAAAGAATTAAAAAGGGAAAAAGATGACAAAATGTGCTCATCTTCTCCATAGGGTCAAAACTTCAAGGACACCATAGCTAGGGCTTCTTCACTTTCTCAAGCTCATAGTAAGTGCATCCAAGCCCCGTTTTTAATGATTTTTACGTTTTTGGAGTCCTCATAGCTCGATTTAGCTTATTCTACCATTAATTCATGTTAGGGTTCATATTTGGAAAAATATCCATAGGTGAAATATGTTTATTTTGATGTTTTATGGTAGAATATGAAGCTTTAAATTATGTTAAACAACTTTTCCTAGGTGATTTTAAGTGAAAACGAGTAAAACGACATAATCGGAAAAAATACCTAATGTTCATAAGTAAATGTTAGAGTGGGAATTTGATGTTTCCATATAAGGGAAAGATCTTCAGTATGTCACAAAACATAAGAATAAGGGATGAAGTTTAATTTTCAAGCTTTGGGGCAAAAGTGTAAATATGCAAAAGTTTAGGGGAAAATCATAATTTTGCCAAAGTTCGAGTCAAGGACTGTTTTGATGAATGTCAGTATCAAATAAACTGAATTTGCTATTATAGATCAAGAGGAACAAAATCCTGAGTTACATCGAGGAAAGAAAAAGGTTGAGGACTAAGTTGATAAATTTGATCGTATTTTGTACCAAGGTAAGTTTACGATAAATAAATGTAATATTTCATTAATTATTATTAATGTTGTCATTTTCCAGCAATTATGTACTTATTTCATGAAATTGTTTAATGTTGACTCAAGTATGAGATGATAGAGAATCAGTGTTAAAAAGTCCCGTTAAACATTAGGAATGTATCAGATACAAATGTCATGACATTAAGGGAATGAGATCCCATGTAAGACCATGTCTGGGACATGGCATTGGCATTATTAAGGTTATGAGAGGTCTGATGTAAGACCATGTCTAGGACATGGCATTGGCACTGAGATGAGAGGTCCCCCGTAAGACCATGTCCAGGATATGGCATGCGCACTGATATGAGAACTCCCATGTAAGACTACATCTAGGATATGTGATTGGCAGTAAAGGAAATGTCCCATGTAGGACCATGTCTGGGACATGGCTTTGGTATGTTGTTATCAGACAGGAGACCCGAGTGTCCATAGTATTCCAAGTGATTCAACGGTCTATTAAATAGACTATGTTACATGAAAGCTCAGGTAAAAGCATAATAAACAGATTCAGGTGAGTTATGAGAGTTAAGAATATCTCAGTTATCAGTTGAGAAAGAAATTTTTGCAAGGGAAGAGTAAGTTATAATCATGAGTTATTTAAGTAAGCAAGTAAGTAAACAAGTAAGAGAGTAAGTAAAAGAAACAAAGACCGTGATACTTGGTGATAATTTATGAGCATACTTATTTATGTTAAATGTTGTTATTTATTTGCTTGAATACTTACTAAGCTTTATGCTTACTCCCTTTATTTACCTTTTTTTATAGTATTTCCAATCCAATTCAGGGATCGTAAGGACGTCGGAGATCGTTTCACACTATCAACAGTTTATCTCGGTATTTTGTGATTCAAAATGTTTTAAGTTATGGCATGTATAGGGACTTAGTCATTTTGTGTGTGTATTCTTATGATATGGCTAATGAATAACATGTAAATGCTCAATAATGAATAGCTATTGAAATGACTATTTAAGAACATGTTTTGGTGTTATGTATGCCTAAATGATAGTTAATACAAAGAAATTAAAAAAGAGAAAAATTTTGCAATGGAATAGTTTTTGGACAGCAGCATTGACGTGAATTTGGAAAATCACCAAGGATAGTAGAAATGAAATTAGATAGTGAATAAGTTATAGAATTAAATCTTATCGTGTCAATTTACACATGAAAGTAACGATGTAGGCAAAGGAATTTTATATTATGAGATATTTGAATTTTAGTGAGACAGGGTCAGAATAGTTCTTGAAGCCCCCTATTCTGACTTTGGAAAATCATTAAAAATTGTACAGAAAGAATTATGAGTTATAATTTATATCTCTAGATTCCTTAGTGAGTCTATTTTTGAAAGAAACAAACGAGAACATTATTTGAATTCTGTACAATGAGAGAATTGAATTTTTTGTGAAGAGGGGTCAGAACTGTCGAGCAGTGAAACAGGGGAGATTTTAACGAATAAACTGTATTATTTGGCTAACCCAAAAATTCTAAAAAATTTTTGGTAAGAGTATATATGAGTCTAGTTTCATGGAAAATCAACAGATCTAAATTTCAAGTTTCGTAACTCGAGTTATAATTAATTTAGTGACTGTTACGCAAGTGGACAGTTTTATTGTGAATAGTGAAATAAATTATTTTGATTTGTTTAAGTATTCAAAAAATTTTTAATGTTCCCAGTTTGAACCCGAACTGTGTTCATTGTATATTTTAGGGTCTCAAGGACTCTTTTTACGGATATATTGAATGAATGTGAGTGAATTAATTATTTTTTTTAACAAAGGAAATTTTTATGCTCCAAATTAGTAAGTTAAGTTAGAGAACGCTTCGTGCTCGACTCCGGAAACAGTCTCAAGGGGTGTTACATTTATTGGTATCAGAGTGAGAGTTTAGTTGGTTGTTGGAATATTCATTATGAATAAGAGTCTAGCTATACATGTCATACTTGTATTTAGATAGTGTGACGACTCTTGACGATTTTGAAATGCTTTTCTGTTATAGTTATGGATCCTGAACGAGCTGGTGTAAATGATGTAGAAAGTAATACGCCCGCTCCCGCAGAAGGGACGGTGCCATTAGATAGTAGTGAAATGCCTGTTACAGTTAGTCAGGGAGGAAGGGATCGAGAAGCCTTCTTCCAAGCTATGAATGAATGGTTTGTCGAGTCTGTTCGTACGAATCCGGCTGTTAGATCTCCACCCCCTCATGATTCTTCGATCCCCCATGTAGCTCCCCCAATCACAGGTACAGTTTAAGAGAAAGGCCACCAGTTGATAAGATCAGAAAACAAGGGGCTGAAGAGTTTTGGACTACTAAATTTGATGATGCAGAGAGAGCAAAATTTTGGCTCAAAAATACAATCAGAGTCTTTGATGAGTTATCGTGTACACCTGAGGAATGCATGAAGTGTGTTGTCTCACTCCTTAGAGATTCGTCCTATCATTGGTGGAAGACTCTTGTGTCAGTTGTACCAAGCGATAGAGCTACTTGGGATTTCTTTCAGGAGGAGTTCCGTAAAAAGTATATCAGTCAGAGATTTATTGACCAGAAAAGAAAAGAGTTCCTTGAGTTAAAGCAGGGTAAGATGACTGTAACCGAGTATGAATGTAAATTTGTCAGACTCAGCAAGTATGCTCGAGAGTGTGTGTCTACAGAGGCTATCATGTGCAAAAGATTTGAGGATGGGCTCAATGATGATATCTGACTGTCAGTTGGCGTTCTAGAGATAAAAGAGTTTGTTGTTCTAGTTGAAAGTGTCTGTAAGGCAGAGGAGTTATTAAAAGGAAAAGAAAAGGGCAAAGCTAAAATTGAGGTTCAAGACACACAAAAAAGGCAGATGAGCAGATCATTTCAGTCTACATCCAAAAGGCCTAGAGAGTTCTTTATTAGATCAAATTTTTTAGCCGGATATCCTAGCCGAAACAGAGGTAGAAGATTTGTAGGTTCAAGAGCTCAAACTACTACAGTTGCAAGTGTAGGTAGTACTCGACCACCTAGACCAGAGTGTGTTCAATGTGGTAGACGTTATCTCGGTGAGTGCCAAGCAAATGAAAATGCTTTTTTCAGATGTGGTGCACTAGATCATTTTATTCGGGATTATCCCGAAATAGTCAAAAGAGAAGTAATACAGAGTGCAAGATCGGGAAATGTTCCCACTACAGGCAGACCACAGAGAAATCTGGGAGTTGGAGTAAGTAATAGGGGTACGTCCAAAGACTCAGTAGCTAGACTAGATGTTAGAGCACCCGCAAGGACTTATGCTATTCGCGCTCGCGAAGAGGCATCCTCCCCCGATGTGATTACAGGTACATTTTCTCTCTATGATACTAGTGTTATTTCTTTGATTGATCCGGGTTTGACCCGTTCCTATGTTTGCATGAGATTGATGCCTAATATGAACATGCCCATAGAATCTACTGAATTTATGATTAAAGTATCAAATCTATTGGGCCAGTATGTGTTAGTAGACAAAGTATGTAAAAATTGCCCCTTGATGATTAGAGGTCACAAATTTTTGGTCGATCTTATGCTATTGCCATTTGATGAGTTTGATGTGATTCTTGGTATGGATTGGTTGACTGTCCATGATGTGATAGTGAATTGCGAAAAGAAATACATTGATTTGAAATGCCAAAATGGTGATATTATCTGGGTTAATTCAGATGAGTCAGATAGTTCTCTTGCCATGATTTCTGTTATGTCTGCTCAGAAATGACTGAGAAAAAGGTATGAAGCTTATCTTGTTTTTGTATTGAATACTAAAGATCTAGAGTTGAAAATTGAATCAGTGCCAGTAGTTTGTGAGTTTTCCGATGTGTTTCTGAAAGAATTGCAAAGTTTAACTCCTATTAGAGAAGTTGAGTTTGGTATTGAGTTGGTTCTAGTTACTACTCCCATTTCTATTGCTCCTTATAGAATGGCCCCGTTGGAATTGAAAGAATTGAAAGCTCAGTTGTAGGAATTAACTTATAAAGGTTTTGCAATGCCTAGTTGTTCTCCGTGGGGTGCACCAATGCTTTTTGTGAAAAAGACAGACGGTTCAATGAGGTTGTGTATAGATTATCGACAGCTTAACAAGGTAACAATAAAGAATAAATATCCACTGCCTAGAATTGATGATCTGTTTGACCAATTGCAGGGAGCCACTGTGTTCTCCAAGATAGATTTGAGATCCGGTTACTATCAGTTGTGGGTTAAAGAGTCAGATGTTCTGAAGACTGCTTTCTGGACTAGGTATGGTCACTATGAATTTCTTGTGATGCCATTTGGTTTGACTAATGATCCTGCCATATTCATGGATTTCATGAACCGAATCTTCTGACCGTACTTGGACAAGTTTGTAGTTGTGTTTATTAATGATATTCTGATTTATTCTCCTGATGAGATTGAACAAACCGAACATCTGAGAATAGTTTTACAGATTTTGAGAGATAATCAGTTCTATGCCAAGTTTAGCAAAAGTGAGTTATGGATTCCTTGGACACATTGCCTCAGCTGATGGTATTAAAGTTTATCTGAATAAAATTTCAGCAATTGTTGAGTAGAAACCACCCAGAAATGTGTCAGAGGTTAGAAGTTTTCTTGGATTAGCTGGTTATTACAGACGATTTGTAAAGGAATTTTCCATGATAGCTACCCAATTGACAAGTCTGTTGCAGAAAGATGTCAAGTTTGAATGGACTGCGAAGTGTCAACAGAGTTTTGACAAGTTAAAGGCATTGTTGACTGAAGCTCCTGTTTTAGTACAACCTGAATCGGGTAAAGAATTTGTGATTTACAGTGATGCATCCTTGAATGGATTGGGTTGTGTACTTATGCAGGAAGGTAAAGTAATAGCATATGCTTCCAGACAGTTAATGCCACATGATAAAAGCTACCCGACACATGATTTAGAGCTAGCTGCCATTGTATTTGCATTGAAGATCTGGAGACATCACTTGCACGGTGAGAAGTGTCGAATATTCGCTGACCATAAAAGTTTGAAATACTTGATGACTTAGAAAAATTTGAACTTGAGGCAAAGAAGATGGCTAGAGTTGATTAAAGATTATAAGCTAGTGATAGACTATCACCTGGGTAAGGCAAACATTGTTGCTGATGCCCTGAGTAGAAAGTTTTTATTTACATTGAGAGCTTTGAATACTAGTTTGGTTTTATCAGATGAAGGTTCTATTGCAGCTGAGTTAGGAGTTGAACAGATGTTTCTTGAAGAAATCTGTAAAGATCAAAAAGATGATAGTGAGTTGTAAACTAAAAGAGCTAAATGCGAGTCAGGCGTAGAGTCTGATTTTCAGATTGGTTCTAATGGTTGTTTGATGTTTAGAAGTCGGATATGTGTACCGAAGAATGATGAGCTTATTCGAAAGATCTTATAAGAAGCACATAGCAGTTCTTTGTCTATTCACCCAGGTAGTACAAAGATGTATAATGATTTGAAGAAAATGTACTAGCGGGCAAGAATGAAAAGAGATATTTCAAAATTTGTTTCTAGATGCTTGATTTGTCAGCAGGTAAAGGCCGAACATCAAGTGCCTTTAGGTTTATTGTAGCATGTGTTAGTTCCTGAGTGGAAATGGGACCGAGTTACCATGTATTTTGTTATAGGGTTGTCGTTGACACTGAGAAAGAAAGATGCAGTATGGGTTGTGATTGATAAGCTAATGAAGTTGGCTCATTTTATCCCAATTCGTATGGATTATTCACTTGACAAATTGGCCGATTTGTATATTTCAGAGATAGTCAAACTACATGGAGTACCGTTATTGATTATCTCAGATAGAGATCCGAGATTTACTTCGTGATTTTGGAAGAAATTGTAGGAAGCTTTGGGCACAAAGTTGAGTTTTAGTTCAACTTTCCATCCTCAGACCGATGGTCAGTCAGAGAGAGTTATTCAGATACTTGAGGATATGCTCAGATGTTGTGTTTTAGAATATCAAGGTAATTGGGAGAAATATTTACTATTAGTAGAGTTTGCCTATAATAATAGTTATCAGTCGAGTTTAAAGATGGCACCTTATGAAGCTTTGTATGGACGTAAGTGTCGTACGCCTTTGTATTGGACAGAGCTTAAGGAAAATCAAATTTACGGGGTTGATCTAGTCAAAGAAACAGAAGAGAAAGTAAAAGTCATTAGAGATTGCTTGAAAGCAGCTTCAGATAGACAGAAATCCTATGCAAATTTGAAAAGAAAAGAGATTGAGTTTCAGGTTGGTGACAGGGTATTTTCGAAAGTATCTCCGTGGAAGAAACTTCTCAAATTTGGAAATAAAGTCAAACTAAGTCCACGTTTTATTGGACCGTTCTAGGTGACTGAAAGAGTGTGGCCCTTAGCATATTGGTTAGCTTTGCCGACTGAGTTAGAGAAGATTCATGATGTGTTCCATGTGTCTATGTTACACCATTATCGTTCAGATCAGTCACATGTGATTTCTCAGACAGAGGTTGAGATTCATCTAGACATGACTTACGGTGAAGAACTGGTAAAGATTCTAGCTCGAGAGGCTAAGCAACTAAGGAATAAAAGTATTGCACTTGTGAAAGTATTATGGAATAGGCATGGGATAGACAAGGCTACATGGGAGCCCGAAAAGGCTATCGAAATTAGTACCCAAATCTCTTCACAGGTAAGATTTTTCGGGACAAAAATACCTAAAGGGGGAGAAATGTAACATCCTGAAATAGGGCCTAAACGGAACAGTGGTTGCAAAACCACGAATCTAAGATAGAAAAGTTGATTGTGATTAAATTTTATGATTTACAGATTGATTGAATGCATGTGTTAGAATACCGAGAAGAAATTTCAACGATTGCATGTCTGAATTGCATATTAGGGCTTAATTGCAAAAGTGGGTAAATATGAGTTTTAGATGATAAAGGATTTAATTGAAGTGCATAATTGAAGTAGAGGTCCTTAAATGGTAATTAGACTATTAGATTTTCATGGACAAAAATGGGCATGCATAGATAAAAATAAGTAATGTTTTAATGAAGGGCATTTTAGTCATTTGGTAATAAAAAGAATTAAAAAGGGAAAAAGATGGAAAAATGTGCTCATCTTCTCCATATGGCCGAAACTTCAAGGACTCCATAGCTAGGGTTTCTTCACATTTTCAAGCTCATAGTAAGTGCATCCAAGCCCCGTTTTTAATTTTTTTTACGTTTTTGAAGTCCTTGTAGCTCGATTTAGCTTATTCTACCATTAATTCATGTTAGGGTTCATATTTGGAAAAATACTCATAGGTGAAATATGTTTATTTTGATGTTTTATGGTAGAATATAAAGCTTGAAATTATGATAAACAACTTTTGCTAGGTGATTTTAAGTGAAAACGAGTAAAACGACATAATCGGTAAAAATACCTAAAGTTCATCAGTAAATGTTAGAGTGGAAATTTGATGTTGCCATAGAAGGGAAAGATGTTCAGCATGATATAAAAAATAAGAATAAGGGATGAAGCTTAATTTCCGAGCTTTGAGGCAAAAGTGTAAATATGCAAAAGTTTAGGGGCAAAATCATAATTTTGCCAAATTTCGAGTTAAGGACTGTTTTGATGAATGTGATTTTAAATAAGCTAAAATTGCTATTATAGATATAGAGGAACGAAATCTTGAGTTAGACTGGGGAAAGAAAAAGGTTGAGGACTAAGTTGATAAATTTGATCGTATTTTGTACCGAGGTAAGTTTATGGAAAATAAATGCAATATTTCAATAATTATTATTAATGTTGTTATTTTCCAGAAATTATGTACTTATTTCATGAAATTATTTAATGTTGACTCAAGTATGAGATGACAGAGAATCAGTGTTAAAAAGTCCCGTTGAAACATTAGGAATGTATCGGATAAAAATGTCATGACATTAAGGGAATGAGTTCCCATGTAAGACCATGTCTGGGACATGGCATTGGCATTATTGAGGTTATGAGAGGTCCGATGTAAGACCATGTCTAGGACATGGCGTTGGCACCGAGATGAGAGGTCCCCCCCGTAAGACAATGTTTGGGACATGACATGGGCACCGATATAAGAACTCTCACGTAAGACCATATCTGGGATATGGCGTTGGCAGTACAGGAAACATCTCATTTAAGACCATGTCTAGGACATGGCTTTGGTAGGTTATTATCAGACAGGAGACCCGAGTGTCCTTAGTATTCCAAGTGATTCAACGGGCTAGTAAATAGACTATGTTACATGAAAGCTCAGGTAAAAGCATAATAAACAGATCCAGGTGAGTTATAAGAGTTAAGAATATCTTAGTTATTAGTTGAGAAAGAAATTTCAGCAAGGGAAGAGTAAGTTATAATCATGAGGTATTTAAGTAAGCAAGTTAGTAAACAAGTAAGAGAGTAAGTAAAGAAGAAGCAAAGACCATGATACTTGGTGATAATTTATGAGTATAATTATTTATGATAAATGTTGTTTTTTATTTGCTTGTAAACTTACTAAGCTTTATGCTTACTCCCATTATTTTCCTTTTTTTGTAGTATTTACAATCCAATTCGGGGATCGTAAGGACGTCGGAGATCATTTCACACTATCAACAGATTATCTCGGTATTTTGTGTTTCAAAATGTTTTAAGTTATAGCATGTATAGGGACTTAGTCATTTTTTGTGTGTGTATCCTTATGATATGGCTAATGAATAGCATGTAAATGCTCGATAATGAATAGTTATTGAAATGGCTATTTAAGAACATGTTTTGGTGTTATGTATGCCTAAATGATAGTTAATACAAAGAAATTATAAGAGTAAAAATTTTCAATGGAACAGTTTCTGGACAACAGCATTGACTTTATTTTGAGAAATCACCAAGCATATTAGAAATGGAATTAGATAGTAAACAAGATATATAATTAAAGCTTATCGAGTATATTTTTACATGAAAGAAACGGTGTAGGCAAAGGAATTTTATATTATGAGATATTTGCATTTAAGTGAGACAGGGTCAGAATGGTTTTTGAAGTCCCCTGTTCTGAATTTAGAAAATCATTAAAAATTTTATAGAAAGACTTATGAGATATAATTTATATGTCTAGATTCCTTAGTGAGTATTTTTTCAAAAAAAAAAAAACAAACGATAACATTATCTGAATTTTTTACAATGAGATAATTGATTTTTAGTGAAGAGGGGTCAGAACTATCGAACAGTGAAACAGGGGAGACTTTAATGAATAAACTGTACTATTTGGATGACCTAAAAATTCTGGAAATTTTATTGTAAGAAGATATATGAGTCTAGTTTCAGGGAAAATTTACAGATCTAAATTTTAAGTTTCATAACTCGAGTTATAATTAAATTAGTAACTGTTACACAAGTGGACAGTTTTATTGTGAATAGTGAAATAAATTATTTTAATTTGTTTAAGTATTTGGAAAATTTTTAATGTTCCCGGTTTGAACTCGAACCGTGTTCGTTGCATGTTTTAGGGTCTCGAGGGCTCTTTTTAGGGATATATTGAATGAACGTGAGCAAATAAATTTGTTTTTAAAAAAACAAATTTTTATGCTCCGAATTAGTAAGTTAAATCAGATAATGCCTCGTGCTCGACTCCGACAACGGTCTTAGGTAAGGGGTGTTACATTTGTAATCCAACAAAGCTATCAAATCTGTACAGAATAAATCAACAAGTTAGATGACCAAAGAATAAAATTTATCCAATTTAGTTAATTAATTAAAAACCCAAATTATTAGTGAAATATTTTAAAATGAATTATTAAATGTAATTTTATATTTTATTATTTAATTTAATCATGTATGGCCCACTTTATGTCTTAAAAAATATAATATATTTAAATTAATATAAAATAAGCCATTTATTGCGTGAAAACTATATAATAAAGCATAAAATCACATTTTAATAATTTCTATGTCCTAATTTCATATTTTCACATATTTCATTAATTTATTGAACAATTACTTAGTTTTTGCAACGGATTTAAGTAAAAAGGAGATAAATTACATAGGAAAAATCCTATATATTTTTCCGTTTACAACATCCTATTTTTAGGAATTAATTTTCAAGTATCTTAACCTAAGCTAAATTCACCCAATCCACTACTGCATGTTCTAGGTATATTGAAAATATACCCCAAAACCTAAATTCACAATACACCCCAAAACCTAAGGGATGCATTGTCCTCAATGCATGTGCATGCAACAAAATTATGCGATGGATAGACAAATGTCATGGCAAAATGAAATGAAATGCATGACCATCAAAAGAAAAAAAACTTATCTGGCTTGGGTTGTTTTGTAGGTACTTTATTCAGTTCTTCACATGGACTTGTGGGCACTGACCTTGTACCTCATCTTCCCTTTTGAGGGGTTGACATCCTCGCCTTCCTTATCATTTTCTATGAGATCATCGATCAACTAATCAATCACACGATACTGTGCTGTCACCGAGGTTGGTGGAGATGGTGGTACAGGAGTTTTACCTTTTGCGATGGCTAGAGTTGTAACAGTAGTATGGTCATTTTGTCCTTCCTTTCCTTCATCTCTATCTTTCTTAGGTTCAACGGATGTTGACTTCTTGGTTTCCTTAGCAGCTTGTCCATTATCAGCATTTGTCTCTTCATTTTTCGAGTCAGCTCTGGTAGTAGGTGGAGCTAGTTCTACTTTAGTCATAGCAGATGGGAGCAAAACCATGCGGAAAATAGGAAATCAGGGCATTGGTTTCAAAAAATTCTTTTGCAAAGATCGCTTTACTACCAAATCCCTATCCCTCACATATGACCAATACTGAACCTGGTGCTCTTTAGCCTGGACCAACTCTTTAGCTAGTTGGTACTGCTAACTTCCAAACAAGGACATCCTTTGCTCTAGGTGTTTCAGGGAATTCAATATTTGCTAACTGAATAAGCCCTGAGTGACTCAAGGTTTTGCTGGGGGAATGCGCGTGACAATAGAAGCCTGACTTTGTTGAGTTTTCGAGGCAATATCAATGCCTCTGAGCTTCGCAAAAATTGCCCTTGTTAGTCCACTCTTATTAGGGGTAATATCCTCAGCACCAATAAATGGAACATTAGTAGTTTTGTATAATGCAGTAATGACAGAAGGAAAATTCAAACTTTCTACATTCTTCTTAGCACAACGATCGACTTCTTGAAAAATGATCTTTCCCACATTAATCGTTCTTCCTTTTATAATAGAATGCAACAACAACACCCTTTCCTTGGAAACGGTGGTATTGTGCACGGATGGCATAAGCCGAATTTTCAAGAAATGATACCACACTTTCCCAATCGGTTTCAGTGAAGCCCTTTCAATAGTGTAGCATTCCTGATTAGAGACAATCCATTATGTGCCCTCGACACATAAATCATTCAAAACTTGTGTTAAACCCTTAGTTGTGATGTTGTCTGCAAACTCGGTACGTTCATCTTGCGCCTCTTTAAGGCCAAACTGGGCATTTATATGGTTATCACTTGTAACACCCCTAACTCATATCTTTCACCGAATTAGGGTTACGGAGGGTTACTGTACAATCAGAACATTTAACATACTTTTCATATATGAACATACACACATTATAATCCATTCATGTACACACATATCGTCCTTAATCGAGCCTTCATGGCCTTAAAAATGCGTTAGAAACAATTCAGGACAAATTTGAAAACATTTGGAAAGTTTAAGAAAAAGTTTTAAAATTTTGACTATAGGGGTCACACGGCTGTGTAGCCAAGCCGTGTGAGTCACACGGATGAGACACACTCCTGTGTTTGAGGCCGTGTGGACATTCGAAGTAGGGATACACGACTGTGTCCTAGCTCGTGTTCATGCCCGTGTAACTCACTGACTTGGGTCACACGACGAAGCAACACGCCCGTGTCTCAGGCCGTGTAATTGCCTAACTTGCATGCAAATGAACCTACAAGGGACACACGGTTGTGTGACTAGGCCGTGTGTCACACGACTGAGACACACGCTCGTGTGGTCTAAAAATCACCTAAAAAGAAGCCTTTTCCAAACCAATACAAGCATAACCAATCAACTACCTAAATGCAGTTTAAGGATGGACCTTTAACAACAACAAAACTCAATAAAACATGCTAAAATCATATATAAACAAACATCTTAATACCTAACCAATGTTCCTTCATTGACACCACATTTAAAACATCTATCCACAACCAATATACCCTTCATAGGTATCTCAAATAAAACTCAAACAATCAAATAATTGAATATAGTATAAACATAACCTATACTCATTTTTATCAAAATAACTACTTTCATTGAATATTTTCCTATAAAATAAGCATATAAGCAAAAACCAACCATCACCTAAAACATGAAACATATCATATATCTATGTATATATATACAAGCTTATAAATTCATATCCAAAATATTCAACTTCAAGGATATAGACACACCTTAGGTACATGGCAAAATTACAAAAGGAAGACCTCACTAACGTTGAGTATGAGATTCTTGAAGGATGCCGAGTCCGAGTCTACTATTTTTCTAACCTGCGAACATAGAAACCAATTCACATTTAATAGATTGTATTTATATAATTAACCACAAGAATAACCAAATCATATGAGATTTATCTCAACCAAATAAAATTTTTCGTTCTTCTTTCATGATACCAATAAACAACCTTCTTCTATAAGTCATATAATCTTACCGTATGGTCCACTATTTACATGCCACTCGGTGCCTAGCAGATAAACAACAAAAGAGTTTATGCTCAGCATTAGTCAGATTAACTGACGATATTAAATGTGAGCCCAGCTCTAGCTGGTTAAACCAACGACGTTTGTGCCCAGCGCTAGTCAGTTAGACCGATGATTGTGTGCCCAGCACTAGTCAGACATGCTAACAAAAGTTGCGCCTAGCGCTAGTCAGATAAACTGACAGAATCAACAGTGAGCCCAGCTCTTGTTGGATAAACCAACGATATTTACGCCCAGTGCTAGTCGATTAAATCGACGATGTCAATTACTCATTTGAAAATCCATAATATTATTTCTCACAACTCACTACCACATTTCATAGTTTAATAACACTTTCATTCCAATTATCTACCTATCAAACATTAATTTATTCCTTAATGCCGCATTCCTTAAACTACCATTCAATTAGATTCACAAATATATTAGGGATATAATATAAGACATCAAGTAATATCTAAGTTAATTAATACAATCTATAAAGTTCTAGTTCGGGGACTACGAACTTACCTTAACAAAATAGTCTAATTAGTGAGGCTGATGACTACTCAGTTACTTTCATTTTCCCACGATTCATGTCTGATCGATTAATTCCTTGATCAAAGTTTATAATTTCATTCAATTTATGCTATTCCGACACTTTAATAAATACATTTATGCAATCACATCATTCTATTATTTATTATAAAAATTATCCCAACATTTTATCATTTGCACAATCTAATCACCAACACCAAACATAGAATTTGACCATATTCAATCATTAACATCTATGTTTAATTTAATCACATCTTCGTTAAATTTCATAGCTAACTAATAATTTATATGTAAATAATAATCCACCTAAAATAGTCCCTAGTCTTTGCAAAAATTAACAATTTAAACCATGTTATTTTGAATTGAAAACATTTAAGTCCCTAGAAGTTATTACTAACAAAATGACCACACAATTTGACCACATTAGCCTACCAAAACTTATACTCTAATTATCACCTCAAAGAAAATTAATATTCAACAAGTATCATCAATCCATTGAATTTCTCTTCCATGGTAACTTCCATAATTTTTATTCATTCTCAAAATTTCAATATGGACAAACTAGTTCATAACATTAAAACATCAAAGGCATAACTTTCATGCCAAAATAATCAAATCTCACTTACAAATTTAAGCATGCAAGAAAGCTTCATGGTCGAATCTCCTGATGGTTTCGAAAACAAGTAAAAATATAAACTAATAAATTTGTTTTTCTCCTCCCCACTAATTATATCTCACATCTATTTTTTTTCTTTAACCTAATTAATTTTCTAACATAATACATATGTAAAATACTAATAAAATAGATTAAAACCATCAACCACCATTTACTAATATAAATTATGGCTTATTTACTTAATAACTCCTTGAAACTAGTTCCATCTTAAAATTTAGTAGTAATCCTTACTTTTATCCCTTATTTAATTTAGTCCCTTTTTACTTTAATTGACACATAATACTTTAAAAATATTTAACTATTATTCCATTGCCTTCTAAGGTAACTCCATATATATTTAATGATAATTTTTATAAACCCTATTCACAAAAACGAGGTTTCAAAAGTACATTTTTTGACAACCCTGACTTTCAGGTCGTTACAAATCTCCTCCCCTTAAGAAATTTCGTCCTGGATATTTATTTGAAAAGAGTTGAGGATATTGAGATCTCGTTGTTTCTTCTAACTCCCACGTCGCTTCCTCAACATTATGGCTATACCAAAGAACCTTCAGTAATGGGACTCATTTGTTACGTAACTCTTCCACCTCTCAAGCTAAAATCTCAATCGGTTATTTTTCTTATGTCAGATCAGGTTGAATTTCAATTTCTTCTACTGATAAAACATGAGATGAATTTGACTGATATCTACTGAGCATTGACACGTGAAAAACATTATGAATTTTCTTTAACTCTACTAGTAATGCTAGTTGATACGCAACACAGACCTATAAAACGAGGGCTTAATTTCTCTTTTTCTTTCGAAATGCAACACCTTCTTCCACAGAGACACTTGTAAAAAGACCTTATCACTCACTGAGTATTCAATGTCCCGTCATTTCAAATCTACATAGGATTTCTATCTATCGGAAGCTGTTTTTAATCTGTCTTGAATCACATTAACCATCTTTTTCGTTTCTTGAATAAATTCTTTTCCAATCACTTTCCTCTCGCACAAGTTAGACCAACATACGAGAGTGCTACATCTCCGACCGTATAAAGCTTCGTAAGGAGCCATTTGAATGCTCGATTGGAAACTATTATTGTACACATATTCAGCAAAAGGTAAATAACGTTTCCAACCAATTTCAAAGTCAATCACATAGGCTCGAAGCATATCTTTTAGAATCTGAATAAGATGTTTAGATTGTCTGTCCGTCTAAGGGTGAACAATCATGCTAAAATTTAGCCTCGTACCGAGTAACTCATGCAGTTGCTTCCAAAACCTTGAAGTGAATCGAGGATCCTGATCATAGATAATTGACATAGGTACGCTTGTAATCTGACGACTCTCGAGTATAAACTTCAGCTAGCTATTGTAGAGAGCAATCTATTTTGACTGCAATAAAACGAGCCGACTTTATGAAACTATAAACTATCACCTAAACAACATTTCTCTTATTTGGAGATAACGGTAATCTGGCGATGAAATCTATTGTTATGCATTCCCATTTCCATTGTGGAATAAAAATAGGTTGAAGTAATCCCATAGGGACTTAATGTTCTGCCTTGACCCGTTGATAGGTTAGTTTAAACGAAAAAATATATAGGATTTTTTTGATGTAATTTATCACCTTTTTACTTAAATCCATTGATAAAACTAAGAAATTATTTAATAAATTAATGAAATATGTCAAAATATGAAATTAGGATATAGAAATTATTAAAATGTGATTTTATGCTTTATTATATAGTTTTCATGCAATAAATGGCTTATTTTATATTACTTTAAATATATTTTTTAAGACATAAAGTGGGTCATGCATGATTTAATTAAATAATAAAATATAAATTAATATTAGTAATTCATTTTAAAATATTTCATTAATAATTTGGGTTTTTAATTAATTAATTAAATTGGATAAATTTTATTCTTTGGTCCTCTAAACTTGTTGATTTATTCTGGACAGGTTTGATAGCTTTATTGGATTACAAAACCATCCAAATTGGAGACCAAGTCAACCCCAAAATTCGGCTACACATGGCTGTCCATAAACCACTCTTTGGTTCAATTGCACAAGGTCCTTGAAGAGTTAAAGAAATTAGAGATTTACCTGAAGATTTTCACTTGACTGAGCCTGTAATAGCCCAAACCCAGCCTAGGAGTTATGGCCGTATCTAGTGTGTCACATTGAAGTGTCCTTCGAAAAATTAGACTCATTGGAAAAAAAACTTGTTTCTAAGTTTAAAATAAATAAGAAAAAGCCCAATTAAAAACATAAGCTACTTAAAGGCCTTATTACAAAAATAAAACCCAGCATAAAATAAAATAAAAATAAAAGCAAATTTTAAACAGCAGCAGTTGTGTGGCTACCTCCAAGTCTTTCGCAGCACTGAATTGCCTAAGGTTTAGGATTACCTCCACAGTTAGAAGAGAGGGTGAGTTTATGAAAACTCAGTGTGTAATCCTCTACCAAACAATCAACATACAACATGCAAAATTAGTCTAGGCCTGGGCCCTATACAGTAACAGTGTGTGGGCCATAGCCCAATACAGTAACAGAGTGTGGGCCTTAGCCCAATACAGTAACAGTGCAAATGCAGTAATACAACCCATCCCAATCCAGCCAACACACCACTCCGTACCACCAACACACCATGTGGGGATAAAATCGACCCCCTAGCCAACACACCAATATCGCAACAAAGCTGGCAATAATAGTAACGCAGCAAAGTTGCCACTAATAGTAAGGCAGCAGAGCTGTCATTATCAGTAACGCAACAAAGCTGTCAGTAACAGTATTTGTAGCAAAGCCACCAGTACAATATACTTCCCCTATATAAGAATCCAAACCCCATGCAGTATGTCATGTCATAGATCATACGTGAATGCAATATGTCATACTCAGTAAGAGTCATATAAATATCATAAAGCAAAACGGTCAAACATAGCATAAGGCCATAATAGTCATTTCATCTCCTAGGGGTATAACGGTCATTTTACCCTATAGGGGTATTTCAGTAATTTTACCTATCGAGGGTATTTCGGCCATTTTACCCTTCGGGGGTATTTCAGTCATTTTACCCATCAAGGGTATTTCTATAATTTTACACATTGAGGGTATTTCGTTAATTTTACCCTTCGGGGGATTTCAATAATTTTACCCATCAAGGGTATTTTAGTAATTTTACCCATCGAGGGTATTTTGATAATTTTACCCTTCGACGATATTTTGATAATTTTACCCATCGAGGGTATTTCGATAATTTTACCCATCAAGGGTATTTCAATCATTTTACCCATCGAGGGTATTTCGATCATTTTAAACATCGAGGGTATTTCGATAATTTTAGTTACTTTACCCAACGAGGCTATTTCAGTTATTTTACCCATCGAGGGTATTTTGGTCATTTCACCCGTTGAGGGTATTTTAGTTATTTTAACCATTAGGGGTATTTTGGTAATTTTACCCATCGAGGGTATTTCAGTAATTTAACCCATCGAGGGTATTTCGATAATTTTACCCATCGGGGGTATTTTAGTCATTTTACCCATCGAGGGTATTTCGATCAATTTACCCATCGAGGGTATTTCGATAATTTTACCCATCAAGGGTATTTTCGTAATTTTACCCATCGATGGTATTTCGATAATTTTACCCATCGGGGGTATTTCGATAATTTTACCCATCGAGGGTATTTCAGTCATTTTACCCATCGAGGGTATTTCAGTATTTTTAGCCATCGAAGGTATTTCAATCATTTTACCCATCGAGGGTATTTCAGTCATTTTAGACGTTGATTTCAGCCTAAGCCCATGATAATGCTCATGGGGCCTCTACAGTCCCACACCGGGTTTTGTGGCCTCGGTTTACCACTCGAGCGTTCGTGCATCCTTACGGTCTTAGCGCCGTCTTTTTTGGCTCTTCGGCTTTTGCCGATTTGCAGTTGAAAGAGAGTGTGATTACACACCTGATTACGAGAAGAGCTCAACCTCCACGTACCCAACCTAGATTCAAGATAATCCAACATCAGTCCTTTAATCGTTAGGGTAAGACACCCTCTTTTACAAGACACAACCCAAAAATCACTATCTTTACCTTGCTTGTATAAGGGCAACCCTACTGTTCGAAACCGCTAACCTAAAAGTGATCACATGTTGCAACGATAATCTGCACCACAACAATGACTTTCATAGACTAAAACTCGGCCATAATAGTGGCCAGGAGGGGTATTCGGCTTAAAGATAAAGATTGGAAAGGAAATGATTAAAACAAAAAGTGAGGTGCATTGCAACAATCTGCAATACTTGCAGCACTTGAATAGCAACAGGGACGAAAAGAAGATCAGCACAGGAAGTGATCGAATAGAGGAGTACAATCGACCAAACCTCAAACAATGAAATGAGATAGTTCTCAATTCAAAAGGAAAAATAAAATAATACCAGGTAAGAATCAAAGCAAAGAGAGAGAGAGAGAGAGAGAGAGGAGAACTTTCAGTCAAAGAAAAATAGGAGGTGAGGAACGAAATTCGGCCAAGAGGGAGATGGAAAGGGAAGAGAGAAAAGAAGGTTTGGCAGCAAAAAGGAGAGGGGAGAAGGGAGGGTTATTCGACCAACAGAGAGAAGAGGAAAGGAGAAAACGGAATAGAAAAATGTACAAACCCGAGAAGAAACTTGCCAAAAACAATAGCTGCAATACGAAATTGACCAGAATCAAACAAGTAGAGAAAATAACACAAGACTCCAATTGCACAAAATGTCAAAAGCCAAATTCGGCACTAGCAATCCCTCTAGCCGAAATTCCTAAAGTGCTAGAGTCCAATTTCAACATAACTCTTCCTCTCAACAACTCCTCGATTTTCTCCACAAATCTCTCCCCTTATCATTCCACCGATTTCTCCTCAACTCCCTCCATGACCAGTTCAAACTTCCTTCGACAGTATTTCACTCCAACTCTGCTACATACACGGCTCAAGCAGCAAAATAAATACTCCATTGCGCAACCCAGGTCTTGAACCCCTGTCTTCTCAGACACTTCCAAACACTCCTAAATCACTTTACGTCACTTTTTTTATGTGACTTCCAAGCACTGCTCACTGAAGTAGACATTCATTTATGTCACTTTCTTGGAAAACTAAATATTTATGTGCAGTATTCTAACTGTTCCCTTGTTTTCAAAACCTATTTCTTCTAGTCCCAAAATTCGGGGTGTTATAGAGTCTCAGTCCTGAGTTGTTGTGGCACTCAAATTGACCAAAAATCAAGGAAAAATCTGCTCAACTTGTTCAATTTATGGCCGGCCACCCATGGAAGATGCCTCAAAAGATGAAAACTCCTAATTTTAGCAAACTATCCCCCTCTCCTCACCTATAAATAAGACCCTCTCATTCCTTCATTCTTCATCCCTCAAGCATCATTATCTCTTTTCTCTAAATTCTCTTAGCCTTTTCCATTCCCATGCCTAGCATCATCTCTTCATAGAGATTTTAGCAATTAAGCCTCTTAAAGAACCCTTGGTCGGCCACTTTGGAGAGCCATAAGCAAAGGGCAAAAGCAATGGAACGAAAGAGCCTCGTCAGTTAGAATCTTGGGTTTAATCTTCATTTTCTTTAATTTAATATAAAGATGTTTGCTATGTGTTCTTTGTTCTTGTTTACAACAATGTTAGCTTAATTTTATTTAAGCTAGGATGATTGCTTTGATTAAATAATATTTATTTGATTCATGCTTATAATGTTTGTGCCTCAATTGATCATGCTTTCAATTAAAATCAAGTATGTATTTCGTTCATACATGATTGAAATGCACCTGAATTAGATGAGCAATCCTGATGAGACGACGGTTAATGGACACATTATTGAAATGTGCATGCTCAATTTACATCCTAACCCGATTAAATTAAAGGTTGCATAACAACTCCGACCAAGCTCTGTTATCTGCATAGTCTTTCGATTTGTGTGATTAAATTGTTTCAAACCTGACACGTCTCTGTTACCTCACATGAATGCTAAGAACCCCTTAGTAAATAATGATCAGTAAAATGCGTATTTACTAAGTAAAGGATTCCGAAAGGACCTAATGTGGTTTCTAAACTCATGAAATATCGAGTTGCCATGGAATGTTTTTCAAATGTTATTACGCATGTTGATAATAAATTGAGTTTGATTAAAGTAATTATCTTAGTTTATTTATGTTATAATTGTTTCAAATTGTGTTTAATTTTACTAAAATCTATTTCATTCATATAGTTTGCATACTTAGGATAATTTGCATTAGGGATCATTGCATTTAGTTTAATATATTTTGATCACCACTTCTCAACTATATTGTGTTTTTATTTACCAAATTGTTAATATAATTTTACAAATTAAGTGACTAAGCACAAATACAATCAATGTGGAGATGATAACTTGATCTTACTTATTACTTGATAACGACTATGTACACTTGCACAAACCTACACGTTACAGATGCCTTATACTCAATTTTTTTTGGGATATAGTAGGTATCTTTTAATGAAATTATGGATTTTTAAAGCCGAGCATTAGGTATATTGCCACAGCATTATTTAATAAAGGACAGTAGGCACTTCACTGTTTAGAATTTCCAAGTAGGTCAGCATCACTTTGTTTGCTCCATTGTGTTGTTGATTACAAAGGTGAGTGTAAGCAAGAGTGTTGATTACAAATCCTCGATTTGTGGCAAATACTAGATTGGGCTATGTAGATCTCATAGCCATGGAAAAATCTAGGCTGAACGGGCCGCACAAGCATGTGGGCCTTCTTGGGCCGAGTAATGGGCCTTGGCCCTATTTACACTGTTATAACCATTTAGGTTACCTGAGTCACTCGAGGCGATTGGGGACCTTTCGAGAGGTTGATATCTACATCGAGACCCCAAAATAGGTAGAATGACCGAAATACCCCTATAAGGTAAAATAACCGAAATACCTTATAGGGTTAAATGACTAAAATACCTCTATAAGGTAAAATGACTGAAATACCCCTATAAGGTAAAATGACTAAAATACCCCTATAGGGTAAAATGACCAAAATACCCTTGTAGGGTAAAATGACTGAAATACCCTCGTAGGGTAAAATGACCGAAATACCCCCGTAGTGTAAAATGACTGAAATACCACTGTAGGGTAAAATGACCGAAATACCCCCTCCCCGTAGGATAAAATGACCGAAATACCACCGTAAGGTAAAATGACCAAAATACCCTCCTAGGGTAAAATAACTATTATACCCCTAGGAGATGAAATGACCGTTATGGCCTTATGTTATGTATGGCTGATTTGTTCTATGATATATATATGACTGTTACAGAGTATGACTTCTGCATACACGTATGATTTATGACATGACGTACTACATGGGGTTGGGATACTGATATAGGGGAAGTATACTGTACTAGTGGCTTTGCGACATATACTGTTACTGTCAGCTTCACTACGATACTATTACTGGCAGCTTTGCTGCGATATTGGTATGTTAGCTAGGTGGGTCGATTTTATCCCCACATGGTGTGTTGGTGGTACGAAGTGGTATGTTGGTTGGATTGGGATGGGTTGCATTATTGCACTGTACTGTTACTGTATTAGGCTAAGGCCCACATTGTTATTGTATTGGGCTAAGGCCCACAACTGCAGTTGTTCTACACTTGCTTTTATTAGGCTGACTGTTCGGTAGGGGATTACACACTGAGTTTCATAAACTCACCCTGTCCTTTTAACTGTATAGGTAATCCTCAACCATAGGCGATTTGGTCTTGCGATGGACTTGGAGGTGGCCACACAACTGCAGCTGTTCTACGCTTGCTTTTATTTAAATTTAAAGTTTGTGTTGGGTTTTGTTTATGTAATAAGGTCATTTATGTTTGTATAAATTTTTAATTGTGCTTTTGCTTACTTGTTTTAAACTACTAGTTTAGGAGAAGACGAATTTCAAAATAATTACTGTTTTCAAAGACATGAAATTTAAACTTTAGAGTATTCAAAAGCTTCCGCTATTTTAGATCAACCTATTAAGACAATATCAGATAACAAGAAAAACGTTTTGACTAGTTGATTTGTTAATTAACAATAAAGGGGTTTATTTTAAACTTAGAAACAAATTTTTACCAACAAGTTCGATTTTCGAAAGACACTTCAATGTGACACACCAAATTCGTCCATAACTCCTAGGCCGGGTTTGAGGTGTTACACGAAAGAACTCTTTTGACTAGTAGGTTAAGTTTGATTTTGCTAAGGGATTGGTGACAAGAAAAGTAGATTCTTAGTAATCCCGACCTTCCCACTCAACTTTGCATAACCCTTATCTTTACCGAAGTAGCTTTGCCATAGTATTCTTAGACGTTTATTTATTCGTTGCATATTATTCACGAAGTTATTCTCATAATTGTCATTACATTTCTAAGTATTCATTTATTCCACATATTGCATACATCATTATTCTTTGTAATTGCCATTGCATATTTACCATAGCTTTACCATAGTATTTATTGCATTTTATTATAATAACTTGACCACTTTAGTACCTGAATCCGATCAAAATGTAATATTAAAAATGCTAACTAAAATGTCCTAAAATGCAAGAAATTTTCTTAAGTAAAAGAAATTAGCTAGGTCTAAAGGCATGAAATATAACTCTTTTCAAGAGTTATCACACCCCCAAACCTGAGTTATTGCTTGTCCTTAATCAAAATACACTTAAATGCATGAATGCACCATTTTGCCTTGGCAAAAAAATCTTATTGTGCTGCCCAGCTGTTTGAAAATCAATTTATACCTCCGTTCTTAGCAAAATTCTCCCTTCCTAAAACTAATTCGAATGTCAAAGGTTTGTTCAACAAAGGCAGTGCAAAAATTTCTCGCTAAAAACAAAATTTCCTGTGTACCCATGCATTCTTTATTTTCTCCTATAGAAAATAATTTTTTATTCATTTAGTTCATTCATTACCTAAACAAAAGTCTCTTGCTTTAAACCCATATCAAAATATTTTTTTAACATTTTCATATATTTAGTGTCTTTTTTCCTTTTCTTTTACTAGAAACCATATTAAGGGATTTAGTCATGTCACAAAAACGTTTTTGACTTGACAATCACGATGGAGCATACACTGAATTGCCGAGTACCTTATCATGTTGCAATTAAACCAAAAGTCACTCATGAAGCTAAGGCCTTTAACTAAAAAGATGGATGGAGCATACAAATACTTCCTTAGCTACTCAGTTCTTTGCTACTGCTGAATGCCCCTAAAATTATATCAGACACACTTACATAGACCTTTCTTTCTAATAAGCAGCACGATGGAGCAAACAAAGTGATGTTAACTTACTTAGAAACTCTAAGCATTGGAGTGAATACTTATTTAAATAAAATGTTGTAGCAATTTAACTAATGTTTGGTTTCAAAAATCCCTAAGGGCATTAGAAGATACTTACTATATTTAAAAAATAGAGTATAGGACATCCCAGTTTTAAAAATCAATTTCCAAGCAACTTAGCCTAAGCTAACTTTACCCAATCCATTGTTACATGTTCTAGGTATATCGAGAAAAAAAATTAAGCTCATCATCAAACATCATAAAGAAAAACTGCAGTATTTCAATAGTTATTATGTCATGGAAAAATATCTTATATACCAAAATGAACATACTAAATACCAAATGCAACCTAGATGTACAATACACCCAAACCTAAGGGATGCATTGTCCTCAATGCATGTAAAATCATGAAAAGTATATAACAAGTATGAATATGCACACAAACGATAAAAGAAATTATGCAATGCATGAGAGAAGAAACAAAAACAAAAACTTAACTTTCTTGGACTGGATCATTGGCGCTTCATTCAATTCTTTTTTTGTGGACTTGTGAGCACTGACTTTGTATCACATCTTCCTTTTCAGTAGGTCAAATTCCTCACCTTCTAAGTCGATCTCTGTTAGTTCATCGATTAATTGACCGATTGCTTGATCCTGTGCAGTCATAGAGGTGGGAAAAAATGAAATAACCGAGCCCTACATTGTTTGCTTCATACTTTAGGTTTTCCAATATTCACTAAATGCAACTGCCTAAAAATCTTACCCTCAGAATTTTCTAACTGGTTAACTCTTTTATTAACACCTCATCAGTCACTTTGTCACGGCATAACATTTCTCTGTCATGTTGCGGCAAACTACTACTTAGTACACACTAACAAATCCTGCTTCTTTTATTCTGCTCATGTTCATATTAATAAAAGAAATAGAAATGAAATTGTATTAAAAATAAAAAGAATAAAAATAAAAATAACAATGGGAAATAAAACAAAATATTGAAACATCACGAAGGCTAATGCTTTGCTTGTTATGCTCTATAGGAGCACCCAGTAATGCTTCAAGCATTGTCCATTAACCTTGAATGTAGTCCCTATTCTTAGGTCTTTAACAACAACAACACCATGCAAATACAATTAAATTACTTCAAAAGGTCCTGACCATCGAGATTTTAACTTACTAGGAAATAATTTGAGCCTGGAATTGAACAATAATACCTATTGTCCAAGTTCAAACTGCCTTGGCAAAATTCTGGAATCATGCCATCACTTTGTATTTTCCTTATGCAAATAAGCATTCTCATATGCTTGTATTCGAAAATCTTCCATCTCATTCAATTCTAGCAATCTCTTACCCCCAGTAGTAGCCCAATCCATGTTCAGCTTCTTAATCGCTAGAAATGCTTTATGCTCAAATTTAATAGGTAAATGACATGGTTTACCATAAACAAGTTTAAAAGGGGACATCCCTAATGGTGTTTTAAATGTAGTTCGGTACACCCATAAAGTTGTATCCAATCTAGTAGACCAGTCTTTTCGATATGGATTCACCACTTTTGTTTAATTTGTTTAATTTCTCAATTAGAGATTTTAGCTTGGCCATTCGTCTGATGGTGATATACCGTGGCAATTCTATGTTTCACCCCATACCTGCGCAAGGCATTGGCTATCAGTTTGCAATCAAAATATGATCTTTGTAACTGAAAATGGCTCTCGATGTACCAAATAGTGTGAAAACGTTCTTATGCAAAAATTTCAATACCGACTTAGCATCATTAGAGGTTAGGGCTACTGCTTATACCCACTTAGAAACATAGCATACTGCCAAAAGTATGTATAGCTTGCCCACGGATGGTGGAAACGAACCCATAAAGTCAATTCCCCATACATCAAATAGTTCAATCTTCAATATACTTCGCAACGACATTTCCTATCTCCTAGACACATTTCTTGTTCTCTGACAACGGTAACACGACCTATAAAATTCATGAGCACCTTTAAATAAACTTGGCCAATAGAATCCTGACTAGAATACCTTGGTAATTATTTTCATTCCTCCAAAATGTCCTACATATGGGGCAAAGTGACAACATTGTAAGATACTATGCATCTCATCGTTGGGGACACACTTCCGAATTATTTGATCTGCACAATGCTTGAATAGAAATGGTTCATCCCAATAATATTGTTTGGCATCGTGAAGAAATGTTCGTCTTTTATGAGCATTGAAGTCAGGTGGCATTACACCACTTACTAAGAAGTTTACTATGTCGGCATACCGAGGTAATGCCTTGGAAATGAACAACTATTCATCTGGGAATTCTTCCTTAATACGTTTCTTGCTTTCATCTTCATTTCTCGATTCTATTCTTGAGAAATGGTCAGCCACTTGATTTTTAGTTTCCTTCTAATATCTAATTTCCAAATCAAACACTTTTAACAAGAGTATCCATCTAATCAAACTTTGCTTGTCATCTTTCTTCCGTACCAAGTACTTAATAGTGGAGAGATTTGTATAGACTGTGACCTTTGTTCCAACTAAATAGGACTGAAATTTGTTGAATTCAAAGACCACTACCAGTAATTCCTTCTCTGTAGAGGTATAATTAAGCTGAGCCTCTGTCAATGTCCTACTAGCATAATATATTGCATGTAGTACCTTGTTTCTCTTTTGACCCAACACTACTTCCAAAGAATAATCACTAGCGTCGTACATGAGTTCAAAGGGCAATGTCCATTCTGAAGCAACCACAATCGATGTTGCTACAAGTTGCTTCTTGAGTTCCTCGAAAGCCTGTAAACATTGATCATCAAAATTAAAAGGTTTATTATGTTCAAGTACAGTACACAAGGTTTAGAGATTTTTGAAAAATCCTTGATAAATCTTTTGTGTCCTAGAGAACTTCTAATCCCCTCAACAGTAATGGGCGGTGGAAATTTTTGATCAGTTCTATTTGCATTCTATCTACTTTAATTCCTCACTGTGACACCCTATGTCCTAGGACAACGCCTCCACGGATCGTGAAATCGCATTTCCCCTATTTAATACTAGATTCATTTCATCATAACGGCATAAAACCATCTCCAAATTCCTTAAGCAATCTTCAAAATCATTTCTAAACACAGAGAAGTCATCCATAAAAAATTCAAGGAAATATTCATTCATGTCCGAGAATATGGCCATCAAGCAGTGCTGGAAAGTTGCCAGGGTATTGCATAACCCGAACGACATTCGCCTAAATGTAAAAGTACCCTATGGACACATGAAAGTTGTATTCTCTTGATCTTCAAGTGCTGTGGCAATCTAATTATATCTTGAATAACCATCTAGGAAGCAATAAAAAGCCTTACCTAATTTGTCCAACATTTTATCAATGAAAGGGAAAAAAATGATCCTTCCGAGTTGCCTTGTTAAGCCTGTAGTAGTCCTACACACTCTCCATCCCGTAATAGTACGAGTCGATATGAGCTCATTGTTGTCATTACTTACTACCGTGGCACCCCTTTCTTGGGTACACATTGCATAGGACTTACCCACGAGCTGTTTGGAATTGGATAAATGATGTCAGCATCAAGCCACTTGATAATTTCTTTCTTGAAAACTTCCTTTATAATTGGATTTAGTTATATTTACTATTCAATGGATTTGCTACGGAAATCTTCCAACAAAATTTTGTGCATACAAAATGTAGGGCTAATTCCCTTTATATTGGCAAGGGTCTAACCTAGTGCTCTTTTAGTTCATCGTAACACTTCTAATAACCTATCCTCTTGCTCAGGTGTTAGCTTAGTAAAAATTACAACTGGCAAAGTATTATTATTTCCCAAATATGCATAATTCAAATATTGTGGCTGAGGCTTTAACTCTTTTACGAAAGATCCCTTTACAGATGGTTTAGGAGGCTTGAAAGATTGATCTGATAAATCCAGGGATTCAAATTTCTCTCCTGGCCTATCCACTATCTGCTGGGCTTCCATAAATTCACCAAGCTCTTCAAAACTTATTGTGTCACCTTGCTACATCAAATCATCTTCACTATTAGAATTATCGTAGTAAAATTTTGAGAATTTGTCCACTATTGTATCTATCAAGTCAATGGCGTGACATTCCTCATTCTCATCCATGCACTTTAACACATCAAACACACTAAAAATAACATGTTGATCATTCACTCCCATGGTTAACTTGCCTTTTTGCACATCAATTAGGGTCTTGCCAGTAGTAAGAAATGATCTTCCAAGAATAATTGGTACATCATGGTTAGTTTGACATGCTAAAATGATAAAATCTTCAGGAAAGATAAATTCATCCACCATTACAAATACATCATCAATTTTACCTTCTAGATGGGCGTAAGATCGGTCAGCCAATTGCAACGTCACTGTGGTAGGTCTCGCTTTCCCAAATCCTAGCTTCTTGAAAATAGACATAGGTATTAGATTTATACTTGTGCTTAGATCACATAATGATTTCCAATTGAACATGGGATAGTGAAACTTTGGAGGCAGCTTATTCATCAACATTTTTGTACACCCTTTAGTAAGAGCAATTGCCTCAAATTCTCCCAATATGTGTTTCTTTGATAGTATGTCTTTCATGAATTTCATGTAATTGAGCATTTGCTCCAAAACTTTGACTAGTGGTATATTAATTTGGAGTTGCTTCAAAACCTCCTAAAATCTTTCAAAACTAAGCATCTTGTTAGGAATTATGGAATCGCTGAGGAAAAGGTCGAGGTGGTCATCCTTCTTTTTGCTGATATTGTTTTGATTTGGAATTTTTGTTGGCAGCCTGATCTACTTCTACCACATCATTCTTTTGCTTACCCTTTTTAGATGCAGTATGCTTTTCAAATGGTTTTAGGATCTTTACCTTGTTGTTACTTATATTATCCTCTTCTGTTGTGGCATCATGAACAACATCACTCAACTGAGTCCCGCTTCTAAGGGTGATAGCCTTGCACTACTCCTTCCCTTGTGTTTTTTAATTCTTGGTATCAATTGGCAATACTTCTTGTGGCCTTGAATTTAGAGCATTTTCTATTTGCCCCACTTAATTTTTAAGCGCTCGGAGAGATGTAGCATGACTCTGAATTACAACATCGTTCTTGGTCATATATTCCTTTAACAAAACTTCAATAGAAGTAAAAGATGATGCTTCATCGTATTGAGTATTTTGCCTCGACATAGGTTGAAAATAACCAGGTGGTGCATTGTTGACATTCTATCTTATGACATTGTTGAAATTTCCTACACCTTGGTTACTGCAACTAAAATTTGGATGCTGCGTCCATACTGAATTGTAGGTGTTGGAATATGGATTACTATTTTGATTAGAATTACCCATGTAGTATAATGATGCTAGGTTTCATGGGCATTCGTCAAACACATGATTTTCCCTACAATAAACACATGACAACTCTATTGATTTCATCTCATGGACTATAGTTAGATTTTTCGTGGTTTTAACCATATTATATAGAGGAGATACCTGGGCCATTAACGAAGTGATTTCATCAAGCTCGACAGTACTGGCACCTTTCTTACTCATCCCAAATCTCGTGGTTAGATACTGATAATCGTTATTGAAAATGTATTCCAAGATCTCGTATGCTTTATTATAAGTTTTTTCCAACAACGTACCATTAACAGACGCATGAACTACCATCCTTGTGTGCGTATTTAACACGTTTTAAAACATCTCCATTTGAGTCGAGTGTTGGAATTCATGCATGGGACACTTCTGAATTAACTCCTTCAATCGTTCCCAAGCTTCATATATCTTCTCGTCCTCCATCTACCGAAAATATGTAATATCATTTCTCAACTTGGCATTCATAGTAGCTGATAACTCTTGAAAATAGTTATATTCAGGCCTCTAAATGGAATTAATTGTCTATATTTAAGTAAATACATCTGCATTTTTAGGATAATTTTAGAACATTGCATAACAAAGCTTGGATTGTGCTATAATGGTCATTATTTGTTACTTTTGTCACTTGGGGAGGAAATGTGTAGTTTTGTGTGAACACAACTATAGGAAGAAGAAGGAAAGAAAGAAGAGGAAGAAGATGAATAAGGAAAATAAGGAAAATGAAACATTACCGTGACAAATGGTAAGATTGATTGCCAACAGAATTGCCATGGCAATTCTGGGAAGATGACTCAACACTCTAACCACGTCACTCTCTTCCAACTGTGCATGTACCAGAAAAACCAACTTGTAAAGAGGAATGAAAAATATGTGTTGAGGTGGAACGGATCTACCTAATAAAAGAAGGAGAGAGAAGAGGAAAGGGGAGAGTATAATTTGTGTGAGAAAAGAAAATTAGTGACAGCAATTTTCTCTCTGGGAAGAGATGAACTCCATTGGAAAATTCTATAGAAAGAAGGGTAGTAGCTAAGAAAGCAGAGCACAGGTGTGAACAAAAGGAAAATACATCTACCCTAGGTTCATGAGCAATCTAAAGATTAGAAATGAGCTAGAATGTGGTGAGAAATTTCTACATTTCTGCTTTATTTTCCCGATTTTTGTGGTTCGAACTTATTTGAGAATGTTGATGGAGTTATTTTGGGTAAATTTTTTATCACATTTAATGCCCATGATTAGAGATTTCTTATATTTGTATTTCATTCAATTTATTCTTATTTTAAATACAAGCATGCAAGCTCTAGACATAGTTGATTGTGTGTTGTGTTCTTAAGTATTTTTAATTCTGAACAGGTTAATTATATTGGATCTTGAATCATTTGATGCAAATGAATACAAGATAGAATATTCGTAGCACTCTAGACATAGATGTTGCGAGCTGTACAGAGAAGAACATTCATTATGGTTATTAATCCAGAGTTCTACAGAGAAGAACGATCATTATGGCTATTAATATAGAGTTTTGTAGACATACAGTAACTTAGATTTCTAGCTTAAGATCTAGCTATCAACATAGGTAGATCACAGTAGTGATTCTCTGGGCAGTAGATTAGATAATTTTTTTCCATGGCATTATTTTGATATGAAAATTTCACCTAAATAGTTCCAACCTTATTCATTCAGCAATAGAAACACTCTTGCTTTTCTCTGTAATTTTCCATAGCATTTTATTTGCCATATCAATTCTTTGGTTTTTTTTGCATTTGATTTCATTAATTCATTATTCAACATATTATTCAACTTGAGAATATTTCCTATTATTCAATATAGTCACTAGGATTATAATGACTTACTCAGTTTCGATCCCTATGGAGACGATACTTACTTATCTCTTTATTACTTGAATGACATGTATACTTGCACAATTGCATTAGTTATTTACATGCAACAAGTTTTTGGTGCTGTTGCCGGGGATCGACAATATTGGTGAAAAGATGATTTTTTATTATTCTTGTTATTTTTGTTAGAGTACTTAATTAGTATTTTATTTTATTTTTCAAGTTTGTAATAGTGCATGAGAAGAAGTACTCAAGAGGATAGAAAACATTGTTTTGATCCTGAAATTCAAAGGACATTAAAGCAAAGAACAAAAGAGTTAAGATAAATGGACGGAATTAAAAATGATCCAACAGAGTTATGACACCCCAATCCCGATTGGGATGGACCGGCCCGAATTTGAAGCGTTACATTAGCCACCAAAGTGACTCTCCAGATAATGACCACCCAACACACACCCCAACCTTATAACACCACATTTATGACTAATTAACTACCATTTATTAATACAGAAGCAATTTGTGAACCATTTTAAAACTTTTTCTAAATGTTTAAACCTATGGGTATTTTGGTCATTATACCACCAAGGTTAAACTATCTCGATTTATTTCTAAATAGTTATCAACCTTCGTTTAGTCAAATTATGCAAGCTTTAAAAATTTCAACTTAATTCAAGTTCATTTACTATCTCTAATACAAGTTTTATTATTAAGGGCTAAATCGTAACTTTTACAAACTTTTAGTATATTTTCTAAATTAAAAATTAAGAGTGTTTCTACCAAATATTGACAACTACAAGTCTAATCCTAAAATATTAGTAAGTTTCCCTATCATTAAAGACTTCAATTAATCTAATCAAGTTTTGGGACTAAATTATAAATTAAGCAAATTAGAATACTAAATTACAAAAACCAAAAATCCAACCCCGCAAAAACCCACATGCTCGTGTGCGAACTACTACACCTATTTTGTCAAGAATTTCTTTTTAATTATCTGATTTTCCATATTTTACTTACCCATTAAACTTGAAATAGCTACAATTAATTACCATAAACATCCACACATCTTTAATTTAATTTATTTACAATAAATATAAAACAATTAATCAAAATTTAACACTCAATTACTCGCTTAGCAAACCCCAATTAACTCAAACAAGCTACATACCTTAGTCGCAAGCAATCCAGTCCATGGTAAGCTTGAATTAAAAACTTTTAGTATAAAATACATGTTTCATACACTGTATTATCAACCACTGTATGAACACTCATTAACATACCATAAATCAAACATCAATTAGACCTAAAATCTTGTATTGAAACAATAATAAAACCACCAAAATTAAAGTCCAAAATTCAATGTCCAATGTTTATTACAAGTAAAATAACACTAGTCCCAAAAGCATCACAATGCCCCTATATACTCTCTAAAGTAAATTTCTTAAGCCACTACCAAGCCTTTTTTTTGGATCGCCCTTGCACTCGCTTCTCGACTCCCTACGACCAGAAATTCTCTGCATGAAATGTAAGGGTATGAGCTTAAAAAGCTCAGTGAATGATAGTAAAAACATCAAGTAATTTGCACCCAATCATGCATAAATCAAAGCAATTAAACATTAATTTTTTAGTCACAACATCTAAACATTTCACCATAACATCACATTCTATTGTAAAAATTAAGAATAAATTTTTCCATGGCATGAAAAATCATCTTTTAACACATAATCATTCAATTATATTGGCACAATTAATCAATTATATTGGCATAATACATCCATGGCAATAAGTAAATGTGTAATCATACATTGGATAAACGGATCTCCAAATTCCCACAAATCAAATACAATCCTCAGAATTAAGCGGGCCGAAGCCGCACGCTCCTTTATAACGCCTCAGATAACCCGATGAGTGGAGACTCAAGCTGAACACTCCCTTATCTACTCCAAACAAATCAGTCCACCAAGAGCCATATGCTCACAATATCGCAAATAATGGTGCGTACTAACAAATCCTATGGCATGCCAACTTTGTCCAATGGATCCACCATGCACTGTTGCCAATATAATCATACATAAAAGGAATAAAATTTGTTGTTTAATCAGTTAATTTAGGATGTTAATATGCAAGTAAAAGCATGTTGCTAAGCAATTTTAGCATCAATAAAATCAAGCATAGCAAATCTCATTTTTCCCAATATTCATATACCAATTTGTAAAAATAGAATGTCGGTAATGACAATATATCACAAAGAAAAGAGAAATAAAATAAAGAACACAGATTTTTACGTGGAAACCCTTTTGGGAAAAAAACCACAGACGAAGGAGAAGAAAATTCACTATGTCAAATTCGAATAATTACAAGAGAAGTAGACTATGTCTGTTTATAGGCTTGTAAAACCATATTCTAATAGGAGTGTAGTAAGATTGAAACACCTTATTCTAATCAATATCAAATAGATGGAGCTTAATAAGTTTTAAAAAACCATATTCTAAAATAAAATAAAAGAAGTATAGTTCAATTGGGCTTTTACATTTATTTTATTTTACCACTGTATTTTATTTAAATAAGGATTAAGGTCACTTAATTCTAACAATCTCCACCTTGACACGAATTCTCAATGAACAAGTTCTTCATCGCGAACTCTTAACGAACAAGTTCTCCACCTCTTCCATAAAACCCTTTAAGGGTTTAACTTCAACTATGAACACCAATCAAGTCTAAGCAATGCTCAACATTGGTTATAGGAAGTGACTTAGTCATCAACTTTGCAGGATTTTCATGAGTACTAATTTTGCTCGCAACAATATCACCACGAACAATAATATCACGAACAAAATGATACAGAACATCAATGTGTTTTGTTTTCTCATGAAACATTTGATCTTTTGTAAGGAAAATGACACTCTGACTGTCACAAAAGCTGTATTGATTTAAAGGTCTTCATTGAGTTCACTAAAGAGTCCCTTCCACCAAATAGCTTCTTTACAAGCCTTAGTAACCGCCATGTACGCAGCTTTAGTGGTAGACAAAGCAACTGTAGTTTACAAAGTGGCTTTCCAACTAATTGCACAACCTCTGATTGTAAAGTCATAACCTGTGAGAGATCTTCTTCTATCAAGGTCTCCAGCAAAATCAACATCAACATACCCAATGACTCCATCTCTAGTTCTTCCAAATTGTAAGCAAACATCAGTAGTACCTCATAAGTATCTTAAAATCCACAGAACTGCTTTCCAATGTACTTTACTGAGATTCACCATGTATCTGCTAACTACACTAACTGCATATGATAAATATGAACATGAACAAACCATAGCATACATAAGAGATCCCATTACACTAGAGTATGGAACATGTGACATGTACTCAATCTCATCATCTGCTTGTGAAGACCAAGCCAATGAAAGTCTGAAATTGGCTGCTAAAGGAGTACTAACTAGCTTAGCATTCTACATATTGAATCTGCAAAGAACTTTCTCAATGTACCCTTTCTGACGTAGGTACAATTTACTTGCTTTTCTATCTCTAAGAATCTCCATACCAAGTATCTTCTTTGCTGGTCCCAAATATTTCATCTCAAATTCTTCACTTAGTTCAGTTTTGACTTTTCTTTTCTCTCCTTTATCTTTCGCTGCTATCAACATGTCATCAACATAAAGGAATAGATACACAAAAGAACCATCACTATTTTTCTTAAAGTAAACACAACTGTCAAAGCTACTTCTTTTAAAATCTTGAGAAGTCATAAAGGAATCAAACCTCTTATGCCACTATCTTGGTAACTGTTTCAAACTGTAAAGGGACTTTTTCAGCAAGCAAGCATAGTCCTCTTTTTCTGAGACTGTAAAACCCTCTAGTTGTTGCATGTAAAAATCCTCCTCAAGTTCTCCATGCAAAAATGCAGGTTTTACATCTAACTGTTCAAGCTCCAAATCATGCATGGCCACAATACTGAACAAAGCTCGAATTGAACTATGCTTCACAACTGGGGAGAACACATCTGTGAAGTCCACTTCTGGAATTTGACTATAACCCTTTGCAACATGCATTGTTTTATATCTGGGTTCTTCAACTCCTAGAGTCCCCTCTTTCTTTTTAAACACCCATTTACAATGAACAATATTTTTACCTTTAGGAAGTTTCACAAGATTCCATGTTTTATTTTTGTGGAGTGATTACATCTCCTATTGCATAACAATCATCCACTTTTTTGAGTCTTCACAACTAACCGCCTCAAAATAATTAGATCGCTCTTGGTTTGCATCTATATCTTCAGCCACATTTAAAGTATAAGCAACTAGATCAGCCTCGACATACTTTTTTAGAGGTTTAATTTCTCTTCTAGTTATGTTTTTGGCGATAGAGTATTGTGGTGAAGAAGCAACTCTATTCTGAATTTTTGTACTGGCTTGAGGAGTCAACTCTGTTGTAGATTCTGGATTAATTTGATGCTCCACCTGCTTTTGATTTTCTTTATTGGAAGAGTCTTTAAGAGAAACGTTAGGTAGCATAGCAGTTTCAACAAAAGAATCTCTCTTAATCACAACTTGTCTATTTTCAGGACATCATAACTTATACCCTTTTACACCAGCTTTATAACCAAGAAAAACACATTTAATGTATCTCGGTTCCAATTTTCCATCATCAACATAAGCATACGCAGGACACCCGAAGATCTTTAAATCAGAATAGTCAACAAGATTACCAAACCAAACCTCTTGTGGAGTCTTTTTCTCAATGGCAACGGATGGAGATCAGTTGATCAAAAAACATGTAGTAGAGGCTGCTTCGGCCCAAAATGACTTTGGTAGGTTGGCATTTGACAACATACATCGAACCTTCTCCATGATCATTTTGTTCATTCGTCCTACAACGTCATTTTGTTGTGACGAACTGTCAAGTGTCTCACGATCCCTTCTGACTTGCACAATTTATTAAACTCGTCAGAATAGAACTCTGAGCCATTGTCTGTGCAAGGGTATTTTATTTGTTTTCCCGTCTATTTTTCTATCATAGTTTTCCAAGACTTAAATGTTAAAAACATATTGTTTTTCTGTTTCAAGAAGAATGCCAACACTTTTCTAGAACAATCATCAATAAAAGTTAGCATATAATTAGCTCCACCTCTTGAAGGCACTCTGGATGGACCCCACAGATCAGAATGAATATACCCCAACATTCCCTTCATGTTATGGATTCCTCTAGTGAATCGAACTCTCTTTTGCTTGAAAAATGCAGTGCTCACAGAACTTCAATTTGCAAATTACTTGCTCATCAATAAGTCCTCTTTTGCTCAATTCTGCCTTGCCATTGTCACTCATATGCCCTAGGCGCATATGCCAAAGTTTAGTAATATCATCATCTGATAAGGAAGAGGATACGACAGCTGCATCACCAGTAACAGTAGAACCTTGCAAAACATATAATTTGGCAGTCTTTCTCTGCCCATTCATCACAATGAGGGAACCTTTAGAAATCTTCAAAACCTCATTTTTAGCTGTGTATTTCGACCCTTTTGAATCAAGAGTACTTGTAAACAGAAAAATATATAGGATTTTTCCTATGTAATTTATCACCTTTTTACTTAAATTCATTGTTAAAACTAAGTAATTGTCTAATATATTAATGAAATATGTGAAAATATGAAATTAGGACATAGAAATTATTAAAAAGTGATTTTATGCTTTATTATATAGTTTTTATGCAATAAATGGCTTATTTTATATTAATTTGAATATATTATATTTTTTAGGATATATAGTGGGCCATGCATGATTAAATTAAATAATAAAATATAAAATTATATTTAATAATTAATTTAAAATATTTCATTAATAATTTGGGTTTTAATTAATTAATTAAATTAGATAAATTTTATTCTTTGGTCCTCTAACTTGTTGATTTATTCTAGATAGGTCTGATAGCTTTGCTAGATTACAAAACCATCCAAATTGGAGACCAAGTCAACCCAATATTCGGCTACACATGGCTGTCCATTTAAACCATTCTTTTGTTTAATTACACAAGGTCCTTGCAGTGTTGAAGAAATTAGAGATTTGCCCGAAGATTTACGATTGACCGGGGCTCAGTCTTGAGTTGTGTGACAGCCAAAATTCCTTAAAAATCAAGCAAAAATCAAGTCAAAAGACAATAAGCATGGCTGGCCACAATTTGAGGGGATTTGAAGAGGTTAACATCCACTATTTTTAGCAAACTATCCCCCACTCATTGCTTATAAATAAGACCCTCTCATTCCTTCATTCATCATCCCTCAATCATCCCTCAATCATTCCTCATTCATTCTCATCATTCATCATTTTCTTTTTTTTTTTCTAAATTCTATTAGCCTTTTCCATTCCCACACCTAGCATTATCTCTTCATAGATATTTTAGCCATTAAGCCTCTTAAAGAACCCTTGGTCGGCCACCTTGGAGAGCCATCAGCAAAGGGGCAAAGGAAAGGAACGAAGGAGCCTCATCAGTCAGAGTCGGGTGACAACCATTCTGAATTGGGTTTAATCTTCCTTTTCTTTAATTTAATATAAAGATGTTTGCTAGGTGTTCCTTGTGACAGCCCAAAATTGACCCTAGTCGGGAAGTGGTTTCGGGACCGCTAAACCGAGTCACCGAAAGGTTCGAATGTGATGTTTATTGTCTAGAATATGTAATCATGAATGTGTGAAAATTTCAAGCTTCGATTTAGTCGATTGCATGTGAATTTAGTCAATAGGACTTATATGAGAAAATTTTAAAATGTGATAGGTCAATGCATGAGGACCTATTAGTGCATGTGGAAGAAAAAGGGGACTTGCATGTCAAATTCCCCCTCCCTAATATGTAGTGGCCGGCCATGCTATGGGTGGAAACATGTCACCAACATGTTGTGTTAGTGATGTATGGTAAGGAAAATAAAATAATAAGCATGATAATTAAATAATGAAAGGAAGGGTGATGAAAAAAAAGAAAAAAAATAATAATGGTCTCATGCATACACCCCATTGCCGTGAGCTAAAGGAAGGAAAAGAAAGGTTTTGTTCATCCTTTTTCAACCTCTTTTGACCGAAAATCCTAAGGAAGAGGATTAGGAGGAAGTTTGGCCATGCATGTAACTAGATTGAGGTATGTTTAATGTTATTCTTTGAGATTCATGTATATTTTAAGTTGTAAGTTCAAAATCTACCTAGCCATGGTTCAAACTTTGTTAAATGATGGAGATGACATTCAGCCATGAATGTTACGTTCTTGGTTGGTATTTTGATGTCTTTGGTGATGAGGTAAGGAGATGGTTGACTTTGGGTGTTTAATAAAAGGGTTTGGATGTGAGAGTGTGTGAGAAGTAGAAATGAGGAGCCTTAGCAACTCCATGAAGGTTCGGCCATGGTAGTTTGAGGATTAGAGATTTTATTTCTTGTTAAAAATTTGATGAATCCTAGTGTGTGAAGTGTTTGAACCAACTAAGGATTAATAGATGCATGGGTACAAAGTAGGAAGAATCGGCTACTATGGTTGACACCAATGCCGAATGTAAAGATGTTATAGTAAATAATGTATGTGATTTGAGTTGATAATGTGAAAAAGGATAATTAGATGTGTTATAAATGATATAAAGATTTTAGAAATTATTTTGGTTAGGTGTGTGTATGATTAAGTATATTCGGCAATATACTTAAAGTGAGTACTTGATATTATATGGGAGTATGTATATTCGGCCACATGAGTAAATATATATATATGATGTTAAATTTGATTATGTATAATGGGCATTAAGATGTGGAACTTAAGAAATGTAGTCATATGTGGAACTACATGATGTTATAGTTGACATTGTACACACATACATCCATTCGGCCATCAACATGAGTAATTAGTGAGGATGGTTGCCGAATATACAAACATACATAAGCATGTGTAATTGAATTATGAATGTTTAACAAGATGGTTAAACTAGTGAATTATTGATTAAGCTCAAGGAGCTAAAGGAGGAGAATCAAGCAAAGGCAAAGAAAAGATCACTGAGTAGCCGAGTTGGAACCGTCTTACCCAACACAAGGTAAGTCATTAAGCATGTAGTTGGTATTATTTCAAATGGTCATAATGTTTATGTATTGATGCTGAATGGAAGGAATAAATATACATATATATATGCATGTACGTATGTGATGATGAAATTGTTGAATGAAAAGAAAAGAGGTAAGATGTGCTGAGTTGTTGATCTCGGCACTAAACGTGCGGGTATAACCATTTATGACCATGAGATTGGTGCTAAGTGCGCGGGATTAAATTGTACAGCACTAAGTGTGCGATTTGACTATGTTGCACTAAGTGTGCGAAATGAATATGATGCACTAAGTGTGTGAATTGACCATGCGGCACTAAGTGTGCGAGTTTGACTATGTAGCACTAAGTGTGCGATTTGATTACGTAGCACTAAGTGTGCGAGTTGATTATATGGCACTGAGTGTGCGGACTCAATATACATTCGTGAATCATTATGGACACTATGTGTGCGACACTATTGAGTCGATCGCGGACAGCGGATCGGGTAAGTGTCTTGAGTACATGGCTAATAGGTGCTATGCTTATACTTGGTGTTGAGCTCGGTAAGTTTGAACCTATGTGATAAATATACTTGAAGTCACGTACATAAAATTTATCGTTGGATGGGTGAAAGGCCGTTTAGTCGTTTGATTGTAACGAAAATAAATTGATTTATGAAAATGCTTCAATGTCTTATTGATGAGTATATGGAATGTGAATGCATGAATTGATATGAAACTGAATCGATAGGTTGGAGGAACTATGGTATGGTTCGGTATGGATGGAGTAAATTGTCTCGTTCCATTTTTTTTCCTCTTGTGATAATGTTATTGATGGATGGTAGTGCATTGCTTATGACTTACTGAGTTATAAACTCACTCGGTGTTTCCTTGTCACCCATTATAGGTTGCTTGGACTCATCTATTTTTGCGGGGTCAGGCCGTCATCGAAGTCATCACACCGGATAGCAAGTTTTTGTACTTTCTTCTTAGTTGGCTTAGAAGAACATTTTGGCATGTATAAGCTATTACGTTGTGTTTGAACTTTGGCATGTAAACTTTAAGCCATGCGAAAATGGCACGAATGTTCGATTGAGTTGGATCAAGGGTAGGCATGAAATGGACCTAGTTACTTTCGTAACAGATGCTGGCAGCAGCAGTGTCATGAGATTGAAAAATAACTAAAAATAGTAGGAGTGGAATTAATTGATGAATAAATTATGTAATCGAAGCTCGATGAGTCTGTTTTCATGAGGAAGTAACGAAAAGATCATATGGGCAGTATATTAAGAGATAAACAGATTTTTGTGGGACAGGGCCAGAACGGTTTCTGGATTCCCTGCTCCAACTTTGGAAATTCATTATAAATTAACCAGAGATAATTAGGGATCGTACCATATATGTACAGATTCCTCCCTGAGTCTAGTTTTCATAGAAACAAACGGCATCTGTATTGAAGCCCCGTGCAGGGAGATATCCAAGTCGTAATGGGCAAAGGTCAGTGTAGTCGACCCCTGCAACATGGGAGACTTTGACTAATAAACTGTACTAATTGGCCCGACCAAAAATTCTAGAAAAAATACATAGATGGGCACATGAGTCTAGTTTCTGGGAAAAATTACGAAACTGATTTTCGAGTTACGAAACTCAAGATATGATTTTTGAAACGACTAGTACACAGATTGGGCAGTGTCTGGAAAATAAATTTTATAAGGGGTTAAAGTCAGTTAACACCTCGTGTTCGACTCCGGTGTCGGTTTCGGGTTCGGGGTGTTACATTCCTTTTTCTTGTTTACAACAATTTTAGCTTAATTTTATTTAAGCTAGGTTGATTGCGTTGATTAAATAATATTTATTTGATCCATGCTTATAATGTTTGTGCCTCATTCGATCATGTTTTCAATTAAAATCAAGTTTGTATTTCGTTCATGCGTGATTAAGATGAACCTGAATTAGCTAGGCGATCCTGACCAGTCGACGGCTAATGGACACATAATTTAAATGTGCATGCTCAATTTAGATCTTGACCCAATTAAATTGGAGGTTGCATAACAACTCTGACCAAGCTTTGTTATCTGCATAGTTATTAGATTTGTGTGATTAAATTGTTTCAAACCTGACATGTCCCTGTTACCTCACACAAATGCTAAGAAACCCTTAGTAAATAAGGATTAGTAAAATACGTATTTACTAAGTAAAGGATTTCGAAAAGACCTAATGTGGTTTCCAAAGTCATGAAAGATCGAGTTGCCATGGAATGTTTTTCCAAATGTTATTAAGCATGTTGATAATAATTTGAGTTTAATTAAAGTAATTGTCCTATTTTATTTGTGTTATAATTGTTGCAAATTGTGTTTAATTTTGCATACTTAGGATAATTTGCATTAGGGATTATTGCATTTAGTTTAATATATTTTAATAACCACTTGTCAACTATATTGTGTTTTTATTTACCAAATTGTTAATATAATTTTACAAATTAAGTGACTAACATTACTAACTTATTCTTTTTAATTTTTGTGATTTTCTTTTCAGGTGTTTATGAGCATAGATCTAATTATCGATTTGCTCCCTGTAAACCCTGAAATTGAGCTAACTTTTAGACAAAGAAGACATGAACGAACAACTCAAAGACAAGTTGAGATGGACCTTGGAAATCAGAATCAAGACCAAGGTAATGAAGCCGATCATGTACGAAATCCTATCCTCATTACCGATGATAGGGATCGATGCATCAGACAATATGTTGTGCCACTTTTTAGTGACTTAAACCCATAAATTAGAAGGCCAGATATTGAGGCAACCCAGTTTGAATTGAAACCAGTGATGTTTCAAATACTACAAACTATGGACCAATCTTTTCAAATACTACAAACGGTGGGCCAATTTAGTGGTATGCCCACAGAAGATCCACATCTCCACCTTTGATTGTTTATGGAGGTGAGTGATTCATTCAAGATAGCCGGTGTGACTGAAGACGCACTGAGGTTGAAGTTTTTTTTGTACTCATTGTAAGATCGACCACGAGCATGGCTCAACTCATTGCCACCAAGTTCCATATCTACGTGGCAAGAATTGGCAGAGAAATTTTTGGTTAAGTATTTCCCACCTAGCAAAAATGCTAAGTTAGGGAACAAGATCACAACTTTCCAACAATTAGATGACGAGTCTTTGTATGAGGCTTGGGAGCGATTCAAGGAGTGTAACACCCCGAACCCGAGACCGACACCGGAGTCGGACACGAGATGTTAACAAACTTTGAAAAATTTTTTTTTTCCAGACACTGCCCAGTCTGAGTACTAGTCGCTTCAAAAATCATATCTTGAGTTTCACAACTCGAAAATCAGTTTTGTGATTTTTCCCTGAAACTATACTCATGTCCCCACCTATGTATTTTTTTCTAGAATTTTTGGTCGGGCCAATTAGTACAGTTTATTAGTCAAAGTCTCCCATGTTACAGGGGTCGACTACACTGACCTTTTCCCATTACGACTTGGATATCTCTCTGCACAGAGCTTCAATACTGATGCCGTTTGTTTCTATGGAAACTAGACTCAGAGAGGAATCCATACATATATGGTATGACCCCTAATTATCTCTGGTCAATTTATAGTGAATTTCCAAAGTCGGAACAGGGAATCCAGAAACTGTTCTGGCCCTGTTCCACAAGAACCCGAATATCTCTTACTGTACTGTTCCTATGATTGTTTCGTTACTTCCATATGAAAGTAGATCCATCAAGGTTCGATTACATAATTTATTCACTATTTAATTCCACTCCTACGAATTCTTGTGATTTTTCCAATCCACACCACTGCTGCTATCAGCTTCTGTTTTCAAAGTAAACCTTACCTAATTTGGGGTTTCATGGACCAACTAGGGCCTTGTCATACATAAGCCCACATATGATCATACTTAGCCATTCTAGTGGCTGGTCATTTGCTCAACACTTCCATTCCAACTATAGTTACATCATGAAACCATCTATACATTCATAAATACGCATGGTCTAATGCCATACTCCACTTCTACAAGCCATTTTCGCATGGCTGTACACTTATACATTTCATAAAGTACTCGAAAGACAACGATGGGTAGTCCTATACATGCCATATCAAAATTCAACCAAAATAGTACCCAAAAGAGCCTTTGATAGTGTGGGCGACTTCGACTTCAAGATCCCGAGTCCGATAGCTGGAGAACCAAAAATCTATAAAACAGAGGAGCAATGTAACGAGTAAGCAATTTATGCTTAGTAAGTTTGAGCAAGGAATTCCAGCATGCACAAATAATAGCACACATTTAGCTAAACGGAATATTTCATAATACGCAATTTACCGATATCAAACTTGCTTCACAACATTAACAACCCTTATGTACATACACAATAAACTAACTTGGCCGAAGGCCGGTAGCTCGTTTATCAACTGAGCGAACATTTATTTGTAAGGGCTCGATTAATATTTAACACATACGTAACATATCCCCATATTGGGATGTTTTTCGAGTATTCGCTGGAATTTTACAGCAAGCTCATTCATTACCAAATCACGTACCTTCGGGATTTAACCGGATATAGCTCCTCGTTCAAATGCCTTCGGGACATAGCCCGGTTTTAGTAACTCACACAATGCCTTCGGGACTTAACCCGGATTTAACAACTCGCACGAATGCCTTCGGGACTTAACCCGGATTTAACAACTCGCACGAATGCCTTCGGGACTTAACCCGGATTTAACAACTCGCACGAATGCCTTCGGGACTTAACCCGGATTTAGTATCTCGCACAAAGGCCTTCGGATCTTAGTCCGGATATATTCACTTAGCACAAAGCCTTCGGGACTTAGCCCGGACAGCATTCAATTAATCATGCACATCTAACAATAATTCATGGCACATTCATATTTCATTTTCGTTTACGAAACTCAAACACAAGGCACATATTGTCCTTGTACATTCGGCTCAATAGCCACACATAGAGCATGATTTAATCACATCGAAATTTAAGCTAACAACTAAAACATGCATGCATCTCATGGAACATCATTAAACATACCTTGGCCTAGCTACATGCATGGCCGAATCTCTTCACCTTTCTTCTTCTTTCCTCCTTAAAATTTTTGGCCAAGGATGAACCAAAGGATGAGAAATTTTTTTCTTTGTTTTTCTTTCTAATTTAGGCTAAAAATGGAGGTGAGAAAGGATGAACACAAACTTTTCTCCTTTCTTCTCTTGAGCTCACGGCAATGGGGGGGGGACAAACACTACACACACATTTTTTTTTCTTTTGTTTTCCATTTCTTTATTACCCATACTTCTTATTTTATTCTTCCACTAACAAAACATGTTTCATGACATGTTTTGCCCATCATTCTTTGTCATGGCCGGCCACTACTCATTAGGGGGGGGGGAAATTTGACATGCAAGTCCCCCCCTTTGTCCACATGCACTAATAGGTCCTCACACATTGACCTATCACATTTTTGAATTTTCTCACATAAGTCCTATTGACTAAATTCACATGAAATCAACCAAATTGAAGCTTGAAATTTTCACACATTCATAATTACATATTCTAGACAATAAGTATCATATTCAAACATTTCGGTGACTCGGTTTAGCGGTCCCGAAACCACTTCCCGACTAGGGTCAACTTTGGGCTGTCACAACTCTCCCCCACTTAAGAAATTTTCGTCCCCGAAAATCTTACCGGTAAATAGGTTTGGGTATCGTTCTTTCATCGAGCTCTCGGTCTCCCAAGTAGCTTCCTCGATCCCGTGTTTGAGCCATAACACCTTTACTAGCGGAACTCTTTTGTTTCGCAACTCCTTCACTTCACGAGCTAGGATACGCATCGGTTCTTCTTCATAGCTCATGTCGACTTGAATTTCAACCTCTGATGGGCTAATTATATGCGATGGATCAGATCGATAGCGTCGAAGCATCGAAACATGAAAGACATCATGAATCTTTTCAAGCTCCGGGGGCAAAATCAATCTATACGCAACCGGACCAACTCGTTCGGAGATTTCGTACGGCCCAATGAATCTTGGGCTCAACTTGCCCTTACGGCCGAACCTGAGTATCTTTTTCCAAGGTGAAACCTTAAGGAACACTTTGTCTCCCACCTGATACTCGATGTCTTTTCGTTTCAAATCTGCGTACGACTTCTGACGATCCGTGGCTACCTTCAGACTTTCACGGATTACCTTTACTTTCTGCTCAGCATCTTTAATCAAATCAACTCCGAAAATTTTACTTTCACCGAGCTCGGTCCAAAACAATGGTGTACGGCATTTACGACCGTACAAAGCCTCGTAAGGTGCCATCTTAATACTTGATTGAAAACTATTGTTGTAAGCGAATTCAATCAAAGGTAAATACCGTTCCCATGAACTACTGAACTCGAGGATGCAACATCTCAACATATCCTCAAGTATCTGAATTATCCGCTCGGATTGACCATCGGTTTGGGGGTGAAAAGCAGTGCTAAAATGCAACTTGGTACCCAGAGCTTCTTGCAATTTCTTCCAAAATCGTGAGGTGAATCTCGGATCTCTATCCGACACGATAGAAACAGGTACCCCGTGTAATCTCACAATTTGATAAACGTACAATTTAGCTAGTTTATCCAATGAAAAATCCGTACGTACGGGGATGAAATGAGCCGACTTAGTCAGTCTATCAACAATAACCCATATCGCATCCTTCTTACTTGCTGACAAAGGCAGTCCGGACACAAAGTCCATTGTGACTCGATCCCATTTCCACTCGGGTATCATGATCGGCTGGAGTAATCCTGAAGACACTTGATGTTCCGCGTTCACTTGTTGACATATTAAACATCTCGAAACAAAGTCAGAGATGTCCCGTTTCATACCATGCCACCAAAATTGACGTTTCAAATCGTTGTACATTTTCGTACTCCCCGGGTGAATTGACATTCGGCTACAATGGGCTTCGTTCAGAATCATCGAAATGAGTTCCGAATTCCTTGGAACACACAAATGATTTCTGAACCTCAAACAATCATCATCATCAATTTGAAACTCCGATTCCTCGTTCGGAAAACACTTAGACCGTTTTGCAACCAATTCATCATCGACTTTCTGAGCTTCACGAATTTGGTGAGTCAATAATGGTTTAGCTTTTAATTCAGCTACTAACACACTGTCTGGTAAAACAGAAAAATGCACGTTCATCGCTCGTAAAGCAAACAATGACTTCCGGCTTAAGGCGTCCGCAACCACGTTAGCCTTTCCCGGGTGGTAATCAATGACAAGCTCGTAATCTTTCAACAACTCAAGCCAACGTCTTTGTCGCAGATTCAAGTCTAGTTGAGTCATCAAATATTTGAGACTTTTGTGATCCGAAAATACATGGCACTTCTCACCAAACAGATAATGTCGCCATATTTTTAAAGCAAACACGATGGCAGCTAGTTCGAGATCATGGGTCGGATAATTCCTCTCGTGTGGCTTCAATTGTCTCGACGCATAGGCCACGACTCGACCTTCTTGCATCAATACGCAACCCAACCCAAGTAGGGATGCGTCACTATAGATGACAAACTCTTTACCTGATTCGGGTTGCACCAAAATTGGAGCTTCAGTCAAACGAGTTTTCAGTTGGTCGAAACTTTTCTGACATTTCTCCGTCCACTCGAACTTAACATCCTTTTGAAGTAGCTTCGTCATTGGTGTGGCTATCATCGAGAAACCTTTCACAAATCGTCAGTAATAACTGGCGAGCCCCAAAAAGCTCCGAACTTCAGTAACATTTCTCGGAGGTTTCCAGTCCAGTATGGCTGAAATTTTGTTCGGGTCAATTCGAATACCCGACGCGGATACCACATGACCCAAGAAGCTAACCTCTCTTAACCAGAGCTCACACTTACTGAACTTAGCATATAACTGCTTATCCCGCAAAATTTGCAGCACTAGCCTCAGATGCTCAGCATGTTCGATCTCATCTCTTGAATAGACCAAAATGTCATCAATGAACACAACTACGAACTGATCCGAATACGGTCTGAAGATCCGATTCATCAAATCCATAAATACCGCAGGGGCATTAGTGAGCCCAAACGGCATCACTGAGAATTCGTAGTGACCATATCTCGTTCTGAAGGCAGTTTTGGGAATATCTGGATCTCGAATTCGCAACTGATAATAGCCCGATCTCAAATCTATTTTTGAGAACACTGAGGCTCCCTTCAGTTGGTCGAACAAATCATCGATGCGCGGCAACGGATATTTGTTCTTTATCGTCACTTTATTCAGCTGACGATAGTCAATGCACAACCTCATGGTTCCGTCCTTCTTTTTCACGAACAATACTGGTGCACCCCAAGGTGAGAAACTTGGTCGAGCGAAACCTCTCTCCGTCAGTTCTTGCAACTGAGCTTTCAACTCCTTTAACTCGGTTGGTGCCATACGATACGGAGCTATCGAAATCGGCGTAGTCCCAGGTACAAGCTCAATACCAAACTCTACCTCCCGAACATGTGGTAAACCCAGTAATTCTTCCGGAAAAACATCCGGGTATTCACAAACCACCGGCACAGATTCGGGTTTCTTTTCTAATTCTTTGTCATCAAGCACATATGCAAGGTATGCTTCGCACCCTTTTCTTACATATTTCTGTGCCAACATTGCTGATATTACGGCTGGCATCCCCTCCAAGTCCGCAGACTCAATTCGGACTACTTCGTTATTTGCGCACCTCAAATCAATAGTCTTGCTCTTGCAATTCACAATCGCATCATGCGCGGTCAACCAATCCAACCCAAGGATAACATCAAATTCATCAAACGGCAAAAGCATCAAGTCCGCTGGAAAACAGGAACCTCGAATTTTCCAGGGGACATTTCTTACACACCTTGTCGACAAGCACGTAACGACCCAAGGGATTTGACACCCGAATTACAAACTCAGTAGACTCAATAGGTAAAGTCTTACTGGATGCTAAGGTTTCACATATGTAAGAATGGGTAGAACCGGGGTCAATCAAAGCAATTACATTAGTATCAAAGAGGGTGAATGTACCGGTAATAACATCAAGCGAAGAAGCATCCTCGCGGGCACGTATAGCATAAGCTCTAGCAGGCGCACGGGCTTCGGATCTGGTTATATCATCTCTAGATCCTCTCTGACCACCACCAGCATTGCCCATATTTCCAGATGGTCTACCTCGAGCAGTGGTAGCACCCGGTCTCCCACTCTGATTTGCATTCTGTCCCGACAACCTCGGGCAATCTTTAATGAAGTGGTCCACTGATCCGCATTTGTAACAGGAGCGGTCAGGAAATCTACAACTCCCCGAATGCCATTTACCGCAATATCGGCATTTCGTCCTGTCTCGACGTTCATTCCCAACACTGGCGACCGAAGTGCCTCGTGTACCCACAGGGGGTCGATCACGATCTCGTCCAAAAAGGCCCGAAGTGCCTCTAAACTGGCCCGCATCATCTCGAAATCTCTTCGATGTCTGTTGAAGAGACCTTCCCGAGGATCTTTTACGAAACTCTCCAGTTCCCTCATCAACTCTTTGCTTTTCTTTTCTAAGCTCTTCGGCTTTACAAGCTCGTTCAACAAGTACCACGAACTCTCGTATTTCAAGAACGCCAACGAACATTTTTATATCTTCATTCAGCCCATCCTCGAAGCGTTTACACATAATAGCTTCGGACGAAACACATTCCCGAGCGTATTTGCTAAGTCTAACAAATTTTCGCTCGTAATCAGTAACCGACATGGAGCCTTGCTTAAGCTCAAGAAATTCCTTCCGTTTTTGATCAACAAATCTCTGACTGATATACTTTTTCCGAAACTCAGTTTGGAAAAACTCCCAAGTTACTTGCTCTCGGGGCACAATAGAAGTCAGAGTACTCCACCAATAGTAGGCAGAATCACGTAGCAAGGAGATAGCACACTTTAGACATTCATCGGGTGTACAAGATAGCTCATCGAGTACCCGGAGAGTGTTGTCCAGCCAAAATTCAGCTTGCTCGGCATCATCGCTATCCATAGCCTTAAATTCAGTAGCCCCATGTTTTCGGATTCTGTCAACTGGGGGCTTATTTGACCTTATTTGGTCAGTTACCGGTGGTATTGTAGGTGCGGGGGTAGTATTTGTCGGGAATGGAGGTTGTGGAACAGCCATATTAGTTCGAATGTATTGGTTGAACCAATCATTCATCACGCTATAGAATGCTTGTCTAGCTTCATCATTCGGATTACTAGCATTAGGTTGAGAGTCTACCGGCACTGCCCCTTACGCGGGAGCAGGCCCTACACTCTCAAGATCATTAGCTATCTCTCGGTCACGATCGGGATCCATTACTATAAACACATTTACAATTGTCAGAAGTCACCACACTATCAAGTAATCACATAAAATGGCATGTATAGCTAGACCCAACACATTACGGTAGTCCTAGAATCGACTAAACCGTAGCTCTGATACCAATAAAATGTAACACCCCGAACCCGAGACCGACACCGGAGTCGGACACGAGATGTTAACAAACTTTGAAAAAAAAAATTTCCAGACACTGCCCAGTCTGAGTACTAGTCGCTTCAAAAATCATATCTTGAGTTTCACAACTCGAAAATCAGTTTTGTGATTTTTCCCTGAAACTAGAATCATGTCCCCACCTATGTATTTTTTTCTAGAATTTTTGGTCGGGCCAATTAGTACAGTTTATTAGTCAAAGTCTCCCATATTACAGGGGTCGACTACACTGACCTTTTCCCATTACGACTTGGATATCTCTCTGCACAGAGCTTCAATACTGATGCCGTTTGTTTCTATGGAAACTAGACTCAGAGAGGAATCCATACATATATGGTATGACCCCTAATTATCTCTGGTCAATTTATAGTGAATTTCCAAAGTCGGAACAGGGAATCCAGAAACTGTTCTGGCCCTGTTCCACAAGAACCCGAATATCTCTTACTGTACTGTTCCTATGATTGTTTCGTTACTTCCATATGAAAGTAGATCCATCAAGGTTCGATTACATAATTTATTCACTATTTAATTCCACTCCTACGAATTCTTGTGATTTTTCCAATCCACACCACTGCTGCTATCAGCTTCTGTTTTCAAAGTAAACCTTACCTAATTTGGGGTTTCATGGACCAACTAGGGCCTTGTCATACATAAGCCCACATATGATCATACTTAGCCATTCTAGTGGCTGGTCATTTGCTCAACACTTCCATTCCAACTATAGTTACATCATGAAACCATCTATACATTCATAAATACGCATGGTCTAATGCCATACTCCACTTCTACAAGCCATTTTCGCATGGCTATACACTTATACATTTCATAAAGTACTCGAAAGACAACGATGGGTAGTCCTATACATGCCATATCAAAATTCAACCAAAATAGTACCCAAAAGAGCCTTTGATAGTGTGGGCGACTTCGACTTCAAGATCCCGAGTCCGATAGCTGGAGAACCAAAAATCTATAAAACAGAGGAGCAATGTAACGAGTAAGCAATTTATGCTTAGTAAGTTTGAGCAAGGAATTCCAGCATGCACAAATAATAGCACACATTTAGCTAAACGGAATATTTCATAATACGCAATTTACCGATATCAAACTTGCTTCACAACATTAACAACCCTTATGTACATACACAATAAACTAACTTGGCCGAAGGCCGGTAGCTCGTTTATCAACTGAGCGAACATTTATTTGTAAGGGCTCGATTAATATTTAACACATACGTAACATATCCCCATATTGGGATGTTTTTCGAGTATTCGCTGGAATTTTACAGCAAGCTCATTCATTACCAAATCACGTACCTTCGGGATTTAACCGGATATAGCTCCTCGTTCAAATGCCTTCGGGACATAGCCCGGTTTTAGTAACTCACACAATGCCTTCGGGACTTAACCCGGATTTAACAACTCGCACGAATGCCTTCGGGACTTAACCCGGATTTAACAACTCGCACGAATGCCTTCGGGACTTAACCCGGATTTAACAACTCGCACGAATGCCTTCGGGACTTAACCCGGATTTAGTATCTCGCACAAAGGCCTTCGGATCTTAGTCCGGATATATTCACTTAGCACAAAGCCTTCGGGACTTAGCCCGGACAGCATTCAATTAATCATGCACATCTAACAATAATTCATGGCACATTCATATTTCATTTTCGTTTACGAAACTCAAACACAAGGCACATATTGTCCTTGTACATTCGGCTCAATAGCCACACATAGAGCATGATTTAATCACATCGAAATTTAAGCTCTCTTACTCAAGAACTTACCTCGGGTGTTGTCGAACGATCCCGCTAACTATTCGACCACTTTTTCCTTCCCTTTATCGGATTTATTTCCCCTTTGCTCTTGAGCTTAATCAAACAAATAAATTGATTTCATCATTTAGGCATCAAAAGATGAACACAAGGCACTTAGCCCATATTCATACATTAGACATTAAAGTCTCATACATGCAAAAATCATGCATCAACACAACATATTAGCTAATTTCTTTCCCCTTGGCCGAATATGCATGTCCATTTTTGGGGTCGATTTCAACACTTAATACACACATATACACACTAGTAAAGCATCCTCCCCCTTTTCATCGATTTAACACATGCATTGCTCATCAACATGCAAAGTTACATTCGGCCTTAGCACACATCTTGCTAGCCGATTCTTCTCCCTTTAGCAACCAATGCACATATGTGCTCACACAAAAATGCTAAAAAGGAGGTTCAAGAATCATCAAGCCATCATCACATGCATCATTAACAAGCTTCATATTTTGCATGCAATGGCATTAACACAACCTCCACCTAGGCCGAATCTTAACTCATCCTCATGCCTCATCACCACAACATCAAACACCAACCAAGAATGATGCATCCATGGTCAAGTGCCATTTCCATCACATAGCAAGATTTAGACCATGGGCTAGGTAGAACTCAAGCTAACAACTAAAACATGCATGCATCTCATGGAACATCATTAAACATACCTTGGCCTAGCTACATGCATGGCCGAATCTCTTCACCTTTCTTCTTCTTTCCTCCTTAAAATTTTTGGCCAAGGATGAACCAAAGGATGAGAAATTTTTTTCTTTGTTTTTCTTTCTAATTTAGGCTAAAAATGGAGGTGAGAAAGGATGAACACAAACTTTTCTCCTTTCTTCTCTTGAGCTCACGGCAATGGGGGGGGGACAAACACTACACACACATTTTTTTTTCTTTTGTTTTCCATTTCTTTATTACCCATACTTCTTATTTTATTCTTCCACTAACAAAACATGTTTCATGACATGTTTTGCCCATCATTCTTTGTCATGGCCGGCCACTACTCATTAGGGGGGGGAAATTTGACATGCAAGTCCCCCCCTTTGTCCACATGCACTAATAGGTCCTCACACATTGACCTATCACATTTTTGAATTTTCTCACATAAGTCCTATTGACTAAATTCACATGAAATCAACCAAATTGAAGCTTGAAATTTTCACACATTCATAATTACATATTCTAGACAATAAGTATCACATTCAAACATTTCGGTGACTCGGTTTAGCGGTCCCGAAACCACTTCCCGACTAGGGTCAACTTTGGGCTGTCACAAGGAGTTACTTCGTAAGTGTCCTCATCATGGGATTCCTCATTGTATCCAGTTGGAGACATTCTATAATGGTCTCAATGCACATACAAGATTGATGGTAGATGCTTTCGCGAATGGTGCAATTTTGCCTAAGTCTTATAATGAGGCTTATGAGATCATTGAGAGGATCACAAGTAATAACTATCAATGGCCAACAAATCAAACAGCTTCAGGAATACATGTAGCCGGAGTTCATGAAGGTGATGCCTTCACTTCGTTATCAGCTCAAGTATCGTCTATTTCCTCTATGATAAAAAAGTTAACTGCTAATAATACTAATAATTCTGTAGCTCAGCCACCAAGTTCGTTTTAAGTAGATTCTTGTGTGTACTATGGGGAAGGTCATTCTTTTGAGAATTTTCCATCAAATCCCGAGTCAGTGTACTATGTGGGGAATCAATATCAAAATAGGAGTGGACAAGGACCTCAGTCCAACTTCTACAATCCTTCATGGCGTAATCATCCTATCTTTCCTTGGAACAACCAAGGAAATGGACCGAGCAACAACTTATTAGAGCAAAGACCCAATCAATCTCAAGGGTTTAATCAAGAAGCTCCAAAACCACCTCGAGCTGAGGCATCAAACAGTTTGAAGAACTTGTTGAAAATGTACATGGAAAAGAATGACGCTTTGATCCATAGCCAAACAGCAACACTAAAAAATTTGGAAAACCAAATGAGTTAGTTAGCTACGGAGCTACGTAATAGACCGCAAGAAACCTGGCCGAGCGATACTGAGAATCCAATAAATTTGGGTAAAGAACATATCAAGGCAGCGCCATTGCGATGTGGTAAGATTCTAGAACCCCAATTGATTGATGTCAAAGATAAGCCCGTTGAGAAGAATCAACCAGCTGTTGAAGTTCCTACACCAAAGGAATCAGAATCTGCAAAGTCTAACAAGGTAAACCTTGACTTAGTGAATTCAAATATTTTAACATCTTCTTTGGATGCAGATTTACCTACACAGAAAAGTTGTCTGGTTCAACCGAAAGTTCTATCACCTCCATATCTGCAAAGATTACAGTAACACAAGCAGAAACATGAGGTGCAATTCAAGAAGTTTTTGGATGTTCTGAAGCAGTTACACATCAATATTCCATTGGTGGAGGGTTTAGAACAAATGCCAAATTATGTGAAGTTTATAAAGGATATATTGTCCAACAAGAAACGACTGAGTGAGTATGAGACTGTTGCCTTGACAAAGGACTGTAGTGCGTTCCTGCAGAACAAATTGCCACTGAAATTGAAAGACCCAAGAAACTTTACTATACCCTGTAACATTGGAGAATCTTACTGTGGTAAAGCTTTGTGTGACTTAGGAGCGAGAATCAACTTGATGCCTAAGTCTATTTTTAAGATGTTAGGGATAGGTGAAGTAAGACCTACAACTCTAACGCTTCAGCTAGAGGATCGATCTTTAGCATATCCCGAAGGAAAGATCAATGATGTTTTAGTAAGAGTCGATAAATTTATTTTTCCTTCTAATTTCATTGTCTTAGATTTTGAAGCAAACAAGGAAGTGTCGATCATCCTTGGGAGACCTTTCTTAGCCACGTGAAGAATGTTAATTGATGTGTAGAAAGGAGAACTCACCATGCAAGTTCAAAATGATCAGGTAACCTTTAACATTCTTAAAGCGATGAAATTTCCTGATCTGGCAGAGGAGTGTTCAGTTATGGAAGAGATAGAAACCTTGGTTTTTATAGAAAGTAATTTTGAAGAAGATCCATTGAAGAAAGCCTTAGATCTTGACCCTTTGGAGGATGAAGAAGGTGAAGAAAACATGGCTTTGATGGAAGCCAATCTGGGAAATTTTATTTAATCCACACGGTTTGAACTGTTAGAGTTGGAAGTCAGAGAATTTCTGCAACCCAAGTTGTCAATTGAAGAACCACCTAAACTCAAACTAAAGGTACATCCTTCCCATTTGAAATACGTTTATTTAGGTGATTGTCTAATTTGTCTGTGGTTATTTCAGCTGAACTAACGAAAGATCAAGAGGAGCAACTAATTGTTGTTCTAAAAATATTTAAGAAAGCAATTGGTTGGACCATAGATGATATTCGAGGTAGAAGCCCTTGTTTTTGCATGCATAAAATCATTTTAGAAGATGGTGAAAGAGCTCGAATTGATGAGCAAAGGAGGCTCAATTGTATTATGAAAAAAGTTGTGAGAAAGGAAGTAATCAAATGGTTAGATGCAGGAATCATCTATCCTATTTCAGATAGTTCGTGGGTAAGTCAAGTGTAGTGTGTGCTGAAGAAAGGTGGAATCACAATTGCTGAAAATAAGCGTAACGAGTTAATTGCAACGAGAACTCTTATCGGTTGGAGAATTTGTATTGATTACAGAAAGTTGAACAAAGCCACTAGGAAGGACCATTTTTTGTTGCCTTTTATGGATCAGATGTTAGATCAACTAGAAGGTAATGAATTCTATTATTTTTTAGATGGCTATTCAGGATATAACCAAATATTTATAGCTTCGGAGGACTAACATAAAACAACATTTACTTGTCCATACAGTATGTTTGCTTTTAGGTGAATGCCTTTTGGTTTATGCAATGCACCTGCGACTTTTCAACGATGCATGATGGCAATATTTACTAATATGGTTGAAAATTTTGTTGAGGTTTTCATGGATGATTTTTCTATTTTTGGTAACACTTATGATATCTGTTTGAGTAATTTGGCTAAGGTACTGAAGAGATGCGAAGAGACGAATATTATCTTTAATTGGGAAAAATGTCATTTTATGGTCAAAGAAGGGATTGTCTTCACTAATAAGATCTCAGAATTGAAGTAAATAAAGCAAAGGTGGACGTAATTGAAAGATTACCGACCCCAATGAATGTGAAAGGAATCAGAAGTTTCTTAGGCCACGCCGATTTTTATCGAAAGTTTATCAAAGATTTCTCGAAAATTTCTAAACTGTTGTGTTTGTTGATAGAGAAAGATACAGTGTTTGATTTCAAAAAAGCATTTTGGAAGCTTTTGAAGAGTGGAAGCTTTTGAAGAGTTAAAGAAGCAGTAAAACTCAGCCCCAATAATCATTACACTTGATTGGAACTCACATTTTAAGTTCTAAACTGTTGTGTTTGTTGATAGAGAAAGATACAGTGTTTGATTTCAAAAAAGCATTTTGGAAGCTTTTGAAGAGTGGAAGCTTTTGAAGAGTTAAAGAAGCAGTAAAACTCAGCCCCAATAATCATTACACTTGATTGGAACTCACATTTTAAGTTGATGTGCGATGCAAGTGGCTATGCCGTTGGAGCTGTGATGGGTCAAAGAAGAAATAAAGTGTTTCACCCTATTTACTATGCAAGTAGAACTTTGACGGGAGCCCAACGCAATTATACGGTAACCGAAAAGAAACTCTTCGCTATAGTTTTTACTTTTGACAAATTTCACTCATACCTTATAGGTACCAAAGTTACAGTATTTACTGACCATGCAGCCATTAAATACTTGCTCACGAAGAAAGATGCAAAACCAAGGCTAATTCGTTGGATACTTTTACTACAAGATTTTGACCTTAAGATACAAGACAAAAAAGGTGTCGAAAATCAAATAACTGACCATCTGTCGAGATTGGAGCAAGATGAGGTAACTTAGTCATGTGTGCCTATCAACGTGAATTTCCCAGATGAACACTTATTTGAGATAAATCGAATTCATGAAATACCCTGGTTTGCTGATTTTGCCAATTATCTTGCATGTGGAATAATTCCTCAAGAAATTACATACCAACAAAGGAAAAATTCCTTCATGATAGTCGGTATTATCTTTTGGAGGATCCACTTTTGTTTAAGCAATGTGCAGATCATATAATCCGAAAGTCTGTAGCTAAAAGCGAGATTGCTGAGATCTTGTATCATTGCCATTCATCTCCAAGTGGGGGACACTTTGGTGGTTCACGTACTGTAGCAAAGATTTTGCAATCAAGTTCCTTTTGGCCTACACTATTTAAAGATTTTTATGCTTATGTGAAGAACTGTGATAAATGCCAAAGGACTAGAAATATATCAAGGAGGAATGAGATGCCCTTGACAAACATTTTGGAGATTGAATTGTTCGACGTATGGGGCATTGACTTCTTAGGCCCGTTTCCTTCTTCGTATGGGAACAAATACATCTTAGTTGTTATGGACTATGTATCCAAGTGGGTTGAAGTTGAAGCATACCCTACAAATGATGTTAAGGTAGTTGTGTGATTCCTACATAAGCATGTGTTTACACGATTTGGGACACCAAGAGCTATTATTAGTGATGAAGGTTCTCACTTTGTGACAAATATGATACAAGCACAAGATTGCTACTTTCTATGACCCCCAGTCTAATGGGCAAGTTGAAAGAGTGAATCACGAAATCAAAGGTATCCTTGAAAAGGTAGTACGCCTTAGCAAAAAAGATTGGTTTTGAAGGCTCAATGATGCATTACAGGCCTATCGAACAACCTGTAAAACTCTGTTAGGAATGACTCCTTATCGGTTAGTCTTTGAAAGGCATGTCATTTGCCATTAGAGTTGGAGAATAAAGCTCACTAGGCTTTGAAGTAGTTGAACTTTGATCTTAAGGAAGCCGGTGAGAGAATGATGTTACAACTTGATGAGTTGGAAGAGCTGAGGTTGTTTTCCTATGAGAATGCATAATTTGTAAATAAAGATCAAAGAGATGGCATGATAGTCATATACAACATCGTGAGTTTAAAGAAGGTAAAAAGGTTTTATTGTTTAATTCAAGGTTGAAGTTATTTCCTAGGAAGCTTAAATCCCGATAGAAAGGACCTTATACCATCTACCGAGTTTATCCTTACAGAGCTATTGAATTATACAACAATTATGGAGGTACGTTTAAAGTTAATGGTCAACGTCTCAAACACTACTGGGATGGTGAAGTTGAGCGAGTTGAATCCTTGCTAAAATTAGCAGGCCTTTAATTTTTCATGAACTCATTTTGTAAATAAATAAATAATTAAAACTTATTTTCTTAACTTATTACATTTAATCAATTCTGTATAAGGAGATTGGAACTTAAGCGGGACCGCTGTGACCCCCCTAACCTTTCCTGGGAACTAATTTAATGTAATTTGTTAAGAAGAAATTTTCTAATTAAGAATTAATTTTTTTTAAATTTCACTTGTTCTATTTAAATTTTAAATTTTTATGTTAATAAAGGGGGTCAAATTTGGCCCAAGTACTAATCAGTTTTTTTTAGTAAGATACAGTCTGAGTTTAAGACCCAAGACAACAAAAATGAGGGAAAAACCCATGCCTTGTCGTCACACCCATTGCTTGCCACCCAAGTAACCCTAATGTAGCTAATTTTTGCTAAATGTTACCCTAATTTTTCCCTATATAAACCTCTTTCCATTCTACTAATCTTTATATCCATCAAAGTAATTTGCTTACACCTTAAAAATCCCTAGATCTCCCTTTTGTGTCGTCAACCTCAAATCTCGAAAGAAACCCTAGTTCTCTTCCCTTTTTCCAAAATTCCCTTTTGTCGTCGCAATTGTGCAGAAACTTTGTCGAATTTTTGGGAAAAGATACCATGTCTCGCAAAAGAACCAGATCTTCAAAGACTACTCCTAAAAACCCGATTTTAATCGATGAAGAAGTGAAGAGAGATTTGATTCAATCTTCAAGCAAAAAAGGTTTTGACTTGAAGAGTAATGACTTGATGGTTGTTCCTATACCAATTAGAAATAAAATCAATGCTCTCAAGTGGGAATGATTTTGTGATGCTCGTTCACTTTCAGATGATGAACTAGTTCAAGAATTCTATGCTAGTTTGACTATGCTAGATGCTATTGAAGTCATCATTCGACAGAAAAAGGTACCTCTTACTTCTAAGTCCATCAATGATTTTTTTTAATTTACCTAATGTTGAAGAAGATGAATACTACCTATGGTGAACAATATCAATTGGGATTTTCTTCAACAAGTGCTTGATGTTGTAACAAATCCGGGATCCCAATGGATTATAAGAAAGTATGGGCACCATTCTTGTCGAAGAGAATACTTAAAACGATTAGGAAAGGTATGATTTTATTTCGTTCCCTACAATTTTATGCCTATCTCACATAGTTCCACCATCTCAATGGAACAGATGCTTTTGTTATATGCAATTTCGACAGAAAACTCCATTAATGTTGGGAAAATTATCCTCAAGGAGATTCACGATTGTACTAAAAAGAAGGCAGGAAGTGCTTATTTCCCATAATTAATCCTTTCACTTTGCTTAAAGGCCCTTGTTAAAACACAAGCAAATCTTTAGGGGCAATATGTTCAAGGATACATTACAAATTATGATCTTGAATTATTAGTAGAAAGGGTGCATGAACTGAATCAAGACAAGCAAGATGAGCCAACTGAGCCGGATACAGAGGAGTCAACAGATGGAACTGAAACTGAAGCTAATTCAGTCACAGACACTAAAGAGGAAGAATTTGATAAGGAACCGAACATTCATGAACCAAGGGTTGAGCCAGAAGAAGAACTAGTCAAGCTAAGTGTTGAACCTGAATATAAAACTCCCATGCCGACTTCTGCAAGTACTTTAAGGAAATCGGAGTTGTCAATTTTGATGGATATGTGAAAGTTCATGCACAATCAACAACAAAATTTTTGGAAATATGCAAAAATTAGAGATGACTCAATTCAAAATACCTTTAAGAATATCTCTAATACTTTTGTTCCTGAGTTCCTAGATGCTATCTTTGATACATAGATGAAAGATACTGACGATGCAAGCGAAGATGGAGCTACAGAAGGCAAGGGGAATAAGTTAGAAAAATAAAAGAGTGGATTCTTGTCCTGTTATTTATTTAATTATTTTTAGGTCTTTAGGAATCTTTTTTCGTAACTAGGATTTAATTTCTGCAGAATAAAACATAGCAAGCATGAACAAACTTAACACTTCTTTAGAAAGAATAAGACTAAGTGATGTGGTAATGGGAATGAACATGTCTAGGATTAGGTTATTAGGGAAGACTTGGTATTTAAGCCATTTTAATGACACACCTCTCTTTCTTTACAACCCTACCTGGTGTTCAGCTTTCATTCATTACTTTTTTCTTGCAATCAGGACATTGCTTCTTTTTAAAGGGGGTAAGGCAAATAAATTGCTCAAACTTTTAAATTTCTTTTTCAAGTATGCTTCAATTATTTCTTTCATAAGTATATTTTAATAAATGAATGTTTAGAGATTTTTTTTTGTTACTGAGATAGTTTGTATGCAAGTATGAATGATGATTTTATCTAAGTGAAAGTATGTTATCATGAAGAATGGAATGCTTGTATGATCTTAGCTTTAGTAATGTTTGCCATGAAAACTTAGTTTCTTTTGAGATTACACATGCATGAAGGTTTATATCTTTAGAATTGACTTAGTAACAGTCTTGAGGAAAAATCCTAGGGGACATAAAAATCTAAAATGATATAGGCACTATTTATTTGGGCCGTTTGAGTCTTTTTAAGCCAACCCTATGATATTAGACCTTTGAAATTGTAATTTTGAGCTTAAAGGCCTGTTTCTGCAATGAACCTACATTATAAGCCAGTTCTCATCTTTTTAAAATTATTCTAATTTTGTGCACCTATCTTAACTAAAGTTGTCTTGGGAATCAACATTTGAGGAAATTTTCATAAAGATGTATGTTCTCATGCTTAAAAAAAAGCAAAGAAAAGTTCGCTCAGTCTTCAAAAAGGAAAAATGTATGAGCTTGAGTTCAAATTAAGTTTGGAGGTGTTCCAAAGGTTCACTTAAAGAAAAAGGTTGTATTACAAGAAAACCAAGACAAAGTTAAAGGTTAAGATTTTTAAAACCGAAATGTCCCATCTCTTAAAATCCCTACCTTTGACTGAGCCCCATTACAACCTTATAAAGGACCTATTGATTTGATGATTATGTCACCTACATTAGTGGAGAGGAAGTTCGAAGTTCAACATATGAAGCTCATAAATAAGCATTTTGATTGTTTACTTGATTGAGGGGAAATTATGTTGAATGAATAATGTTATATATGGCTGGGACATACATGCAAACTATGATTCATGTTGGCATATTTTGAAGCTTAGTATAATCTTAAGGAATGTTTGCATATGAATTACTTGTTAATAAAGAAGATCGATAAGCATGAAGTTATTAATGCATGATTATGGGATAAAGATTGATGTTGCTTACACAATTAGCAATTTTACCTTAGCAAGACCTTTTGCTGTGCATAAAAATTACTTGGGACGAACAATGATTTAAGTTTGGGGGTGTGTAAATGGAAAAATAGATAGGAATTTTTTTCCTATGTAATTTATCACCTTTTTACTTAAATCCATTGTTAAAACTAAATAATTGTCTAATAATTTCATGAAATATGTGAAAATATGAAATTAGGACATAGAAATTATTAAAATGTGATTTTATGCTTTATTATAAAGTTTTCATGCAATAAATGGCTTATTTTATATTAAATTGAATATAATTATATTTTTTATGACATAAAGTGGGTCATGCATGATTAAATTAAATAATAAAATATAAAATTATATTTAATAATTCATTTTAAAATATATCATTAATAATTTGAGTTTTAATTAATTAATTAAATTAGATAAATTTTATTCTTTGGTCCTCTAGCTTGTTGATTTATTCTGGATAGGTCTGATAGCTTTGTTGGATTACAAAACCGTCCAAATTGGAGACCAATTCAACCCAATATTCAGCTACATATGGCTGTCCATTTAAACTTTTCTTTGGTTTAATTACACAAGGTCCTTACAGTGTTGAAGAAATTAGAGATTTGCCCGAAGATTTACGATTGATCGAGTCTCAGTCCTGAGTTGTGTGGCATCCAAAATTGCTTAAAAATCAAGCAAAAATCAAGTCAAAAGCCACTAAGCATGGCTGGCCACAATTTGAGGAGATTTGAAGAGGTTAACATCCACTATTTTTAGCAAACTATCCCCCTCTCCTCACCTATAAATAAAACCCTCTCATTCATTCATTCATCATCCCTCAAGCATCCCTTAATCATTCCTCATTCTTTCTAATCATCCATCATTCTCTCTTTTCTCCAAATTCTCTTAGCCTTTTCCATTCCCACGCCTAGCATCATCTCTTCATAGAGATTTTAGCAATTAAGCCTCCTAAAGAACCCTTGGCCGGCCATCTTGGAGAGCCATCAGCAAAGGAGCAAAGCAAAAGAACGAATGAGCCTCGTCAGTCAGAGTCTTGGGTGACAACCATTTTGAATTGGGTTTAATCTTTCTTTTCTTTAATTTAATATAAAGATGTTTGCTAGGTGTTCTTTGTTCTTGTTTACAACAATGTTATCTTAATTTTATTTCAGCTAGGATCATTGCTTTGATTAAATAATATTTATTTGATTCATGCTTATAATGTTTGTGCCTCAATCGATCATGTTTTCAATTAAAATCAAGTCTGTACTTTTTTCATAAGTGATTAAAATTCACCTGAATTAGCTGAGCGATCCTGACCAGATGACGGCTAATGGACACATAATTGAAATGTGTATGCTCAATTGAGATCCTGACTCGATTAAATTGGAGGTTGCATAACAACTCTGATCAAGCTCTGTTATCTTCATAGTGTTTAGATTTGTGTAATTAAATTGTTTCAAACCTGACGCGTCCCTATTACCTCACACAAATGCTAATAAACCCTTAGTAAATACGGATCAGTAAAATGCGTATTTACTAAGTAAAGGATTTCGAAGGGACCTAATGTGGTTTCCAAACTCATGAAAGATCGAGTTGCCATGGAATGTTTTTTCGAATGTTATTAAGCATGTTGATAATAAAATGAGTTTAATTAAAGTAATTGTCCTAGTTTATTTATGTTATAATTGTTGCAAATTGTGTTTAATTTTACTAAAATCTATTTCATTCATATAGTTTGCGTACTTAAGATAATTTGCATTAAGGATCATTGCATTTAGTTTAATATATTTTGATCACTACTTCTCAACTATATTGTGCTTTTATTTACTAAATTGTTAATATAATTTTACAAATTAAGTGACTTAGCACAAATACAATCCCTATGAAGATGATAACTCGATACTTACTTATTACATGATAACAAATTTGTACACTTGCACAAACCTACGTGTTACAGTACTCAATGAAATTAAATTTCTCTTTAATTCTGGAACATGTCGTACGTCACTAAGTGTTCTGACAACTCTATCAAACATCTTAACTTTAACTGTTCCAACACCTACAATTCTACATGAAACATTATTTCCCATCAAAACAACACCTTCATAAACTATTTCATAAGTTGTAAACCAATCCCGAATGGGACTCATATGGAAGGTGCAGCCTGAATTAAGGATCCACTCCTCACTCACTTTAGAATTGTTGACAAAAGTTACTAGAAGTTCACCATCGATGTAGTCTTCTACAACATCAGTTTTACCAGAATTTTTTGGTTGTTTTCCATTTTGATTCGCAACTTCCCTTTTGATATTATTCTGTAGCTTATAACACTCAGATTTAATGTGTCATTTCTTCTTGCAAAAGTTGCAAGTTTTACCTCTGTTTGAAGACTTCGATCTACCCTTAGATTTATCGCAAGGATTCTGTTCTTGTGTCCTTCCACGATCATCATTAGCATTCTGATCTTGTCTTCCACGAACAATGAGACCCTCTCCCTGAGAGTCAATTTTAACCACCAGATGTTTCATCTTATCAGATGAGGTTAAAGAATCATAAACCTCATCAACTGTGAGAGACTCACGGCTATATAAAATTGTATCTCTAAAGGTTTAATAAGACGGAGGCAACAAACAAAGTAGAATCAACCCTAGATCTTCCTTATCATACTGAACCTTCATGGCCTCCAAGTTTGAGAGAATTTCTTTAAACACTGTTAAGTGTTCGTGCATATATGCAGCTTGCTAGTTAGAGTTTTCGACATACATATTTGTTCCAACCTCTTCCATAATCTAGCGTCGGTCTTATTAGACTTATTTTGAGCTTAGATATCCATTAATATTTGGATTCCAACTCAAAATTAAAAATCCACCATTGTTGATCCTCAACTTCAAGAAAGAAGAAATTAATGTTGAAAATCCATTATAATAACTTTAATGAACAAATAATGATTGCAATCAACTTAAAAACAAGTTTGGAGATGAGGATTACCTTCAATTGAACTTTAATAATTGATTTGGATGTTTGAATCAAAATACTTGAAGAAATTTGGATGACTTTTTGCCCAACTTTGAAAATTATTTCAAGAGATTTTAGAGAGAATTTTAGGAGAGAAAAAGTTTAGATCTATTCTCTAATATTTGGTTTATGAAAACAAAAAAAAAGACAGAAAAAGCTCTCAATTTGGGTGAAAAATGAGTGAAAAGTGAGGTAGTTGCAGAGTTTTTAAAACTGAAAACCCCTACCTGATTTTAAAAATTTGTGGAAATTTCCATTAGGCCACTCCCCCTTTCCCCTTGTTTTACAATTTGCTCATTTCCCTCCAAAATTCCAAAAATATGGTTTATTTACTATAAAACCTCTTACACATTTCCCTTATTTTTCAAATTAGTCTCGATTAATTAATATTTTAAATCACCCAATTAAACCCAAATTTTAAATTATTTTTAAATTCCAATTTAACCCAAAATATTTATTTTTACCCAAAAATTATTTATGTAGTTGCCCATTTTCAATGAAATTGAAACAGTGGTTTCGAGACCATAAATTTGACAAGTAAATATTTATTTTATTATTATTTTAATGTCTACAGTATGTGAGTAGATTCATATAAAAAATTTGTTAAGAAATTTTGACGTTTGCATGCTTAATTATGTGAAAACAACTAAATCATAAAAGATGCAAAAGTAAAGTACTATAAGTTAAAGGTATCAATAGCTATGAATTTTTAATATGAGTGACTTAAATGGTAATTAGACCATTATTATTATTGGTAGACATTTATGGGCATAAAATGAAGTAATTTTAAAGTTAATTAATAAGGTTAATATAGTAAATCAATAATTATGTAATGTAAATTAAGGAAAACAAAAGATATCATCTTTTCTTTGTCTTCTTCCACCGAATATTAAGAGAAAGAAAACTCCATGGAAGCTTGGTAGGTTCAGCCAACTCCCTAAACTTGCATGTAAGTGATTTTTGTTTCGTGTTTCATGATTTTTATATTTTCAGGATCGTTGCTGCTTAATCTACCTAGCCTAGGGACTAATTTAAAAAATTATTAAATAAACAAGTTTTGTAAAATGATTTTTGATGAAATTCTTATTTAGGGACTTATTTGTAAAAGTAGTAAAATACCATGATAAATTTTTGAAATATTAAATTTATGAGGTTGTATAAGTCCTTAGGTAATTTGGCTAGCATGAAATGTGGATGAGTTTGCATAAATGTCAATTTACAAGCTTAAGGACTAAATTGTAAAGAAGTTAAAATATTAGGGGTAAAAGTGTAATTTTGAAAAAGTATGAATTTTGGACTAAAATTAATAGTAAGATTATTAAATGAATTGAATTTGCTTATTTAGATCAAGATAAATCTCGTACGGATCTAGATCGAGGAAAAGCTAAAGCCTAGGATTAGTGATCTCGTCTTGCGTCTTTGTAACCGAGGTACGTTCGTATGTTTAAATAACATTTTAAATAAAATTTTCATGTTATCTTGATATACATTCTATTGTGCTACTTATCATGTTATTAAATTATGGAAATCCAACGACGTTTCAACTATTATCGAGTCTCGTTTGAACCTTAGGAATATATAGGTTACAAATGACATGTTATTAGGGTTACCATGTTTTGGGAGCTGCTCCTGAATGTCCTACCAATGGCTGAGTTCCAGCATTTGTTGTGGATACTCAGCAGATTGTGTGAGCGGCATCGTGTAGCTTACATTCTGATCGTCAGCTTGTGTGAGCAAACATATTTTATGGCTCGAGTGAGCAATGATGTAAAGAAAATGGAAAAGGAATGGTTTCGACCATATGTTTAGCACACTTTGTGTGAGCTTTCCCGCATATCCGATATCATTCTAAGTGGTTCAACGGGCATGAAAAGGGAAGGAACGGTAAATGTTTCAATGGCTATGGTATAAACCTATGAAAAGGTATGAAATGATCTATGAATGTATATCTATGTTTATAGAAAGTATGAATCCAATTGCATTATGTTCATGTGAATTTACCTTACCATATAATAATTCTATTTAATTATGTGTTAAAGCACTAACAATTGTTGTTGATGATGCTTAGGCTTGTGCTAAGCTATTGGTTGGATTGTATCATGTTTAATTTTAAAGTTATGCATTGAAATGTTAATTTATGTTCATGTTATATGAACTTACGAAGCATTATATGCTTATGTAGTTTTCTTTCCTATGTTTTATAGATTATTGGAAGCTCGTCAGAGACCTATCACACTATCCAACGATTATATCGGTAGATTTTGATGTTTTGGTCAAGGTTATAATGGCATGGATAGGGAACTTATGTTTAAAGTTTGACTTAAGTGCTAAATATTGAATTTGGTTTGTATATATAAGTTGGTTACTTAGTACTATTTGGAAATGGTTGGTTTATGTCACTTATGTGATTATGATGAATGTGGGTAATGGTCCAAATGGTAAGTTTTTATGGACATGGTATATGGTCAATTATGGTATGTTTTGGTATGGAAATTAGTTAGATGTGTATGGTTGAAGTATGGCCAAATATGCATATGTTTATATATGTTTGATGGTTTTTGATTGAGGTGCCTTATTGGCATATTGGTTGTATGGACTAATGGTATAGTGAATTGATCATTTATGCATTTTTTTGGGCATGTTTTAATGCCTTTGTCATATGTGCAAATTTTGTTTAGGTACATGCTTGATTTGGGTGAAGGAAATGCCTTGGTTTTCACCAATTTCTTGTCCACGCGGCCTAAGACACAGGTCTGTGTCTTAGCCGTGTGTGACACACGGCTCTGCGACACGGCAGTGTGTCCCCTATAGGTTTTAAAGTTTGCAAGTCAGGAAGTTAGGCAGCTTAGCACACAGCCTGGCACACGAGCATCTGAGGCCATTCGAGTGTTACATGGCCTGACACACAGGCATGTGGCTTGGCCGTGTGACCCAAGTCAGAGAGTTACAAAGGCACAAACACGGGCTAGGACAAGGCCGTGTCCTCCTATTTTGATTGTTACACAACCTGAGACATGGGCGTGTGTCTCAACCGTGTGAGTCACACGACCTGGCCACACGACCGTGTTACCCCTGCAGTTTAAAATTTCTATGGTTTTGATCAATGATTCAAATGATCTCGATTTAATTCCAAATAATTTCTAAAGTGATTCTAAGGCGTCAAGGGCTTGATGAAGGGACGATATGCATGTTTATAAATGGATTATGCTATGTTTATATCAATGTTTGAAAGTGTATGCTTTTAGGCTATGTTTATTCAGTAATGCTCCATAACCCTATTCCAACGATGGATACGCATTAGGGGTGTTACAATTTAAAACCATAAAATTAATTTTTTTTTAAAATATTTTTATTTTTTGGAATATTATTTACCGATTTTTAGATGAAATTAAGCTAACTAATTAAGAATATAAATCGCTAATTAACCCAATTAATTCCCACTTTTCACTTGGAACCTAGTAAACTTACCCGAAACTACTAGACCTATTTTTGGGGCCTTACACATTTGGCCATGCTCTCGCACAATCTCTTAAAGAATACGAAAATAGCTTAAGTCTCAATGCATTTTCAAGAACACCCTACTATTTGAATGAATCACATACTTATAGAAATAGTCTTAAATGTAATCGTAGGTCTTCAATTAGGAGTCCTCCAAACTGTCTTACGGTTTGTAACATCTGGAACATTACTAGTTTCAGTTCAAACTACTGAGCTTGCATTTTTGGTCTGACTATCCTTGGATTCAAGTCATCCAAAATTGGGACGACATGCTCTCTAATTGGCCTATCTCAATCATCTACCACATGTCTAACGGAAGGATTTTCATTGCAATCATTTGGATTACCATTAAGATCTGTGACAGCCCAAAATTGACCCTAGTCGGGAAGTGGTTTCGGGACCGCTAAACCGAGTCGTAAAAATAATTAACCGTCATAATTGATGCTCATTATATGTACATGTGCATGTGTGAAAATTTCGTGTTTGAATTTTGTTAATTGTAAGTGAATTTCATCAAATAGGACTTATGTGAGAAAATTTTAAAATGTGATAGGTCAATGCGTAAGGACCTATTAGTGCATGTGGAAAAAGGGGGGACTTGCATGTCAAATTCCCCCCTAATGAGTAGTGGCCGGCCATGATAAGCATGGTAGACCAAGTGTGATGGGCAAGACATGTCATAGACATGTTGTGTTAGTGCATCATGAGTGGAAACATGTCACAAACATGTTATGTTAGTGAGGTATGTTAGAAAAAATAAAATAATGAGCATGGAAATTAAATAATGAAAGGGAATATGATGAAAACAAAAAAAAGTGTGTGGTTGTTTCTCCCCCCCCCCCATTTTGCCGAAACTAGAAAGAAAAACAAAAAAAAAGTGCTCATCCTTTGGTTCATCCTTGGCCAAAAATTTTAAGGAGGAAGGAAAAAGAAAGGTTGAAGAGGTTCGGCCATGCATGTAGCTAGGCTAAGGTATGTTTGATGATGTTCCATGAGATGCATGCATGTTTTAGTTGTTAGCTTGAGTTCTACCTAGCCCATGGTCTAAATCTTGCTATGTGATGGAAATGACACTCGGCCATGGATGCATCATTCTTGGTTGATGTTTGATGTTGTGGTGATGAGGCATGAAGATGAGTTAAGTTTCGGCTAAGGTGGATTTGTGTTGATGTCATTTGCATGCTAAGTGTAAAGCTTTGTAATGATGCATGTGATGGTGGATTGATGATTCTTGAATCTTCTTTTAGCATTTTTGAGTGAGCACATATGTGCATTGGTTGCTAGATGGAGAAGAATCGGCTAGCAAGTTGTGTGCTAAGGCCGAATATAATTTTTTGTATATTAATGAGTAATGCATGTGTTAAATTGATGGAAAGGGAGAGGATGCTTTACTAGTGTATATATGTGTGTATTAGCCAAGTTTTGAACTTGAAACAAAAGGGTGTTTAGTCAATACAAGTGACCATACTTGTAGAATGTATTAAGTGTTGAAATCGGCCCCAAAATAGACATGCATATTCGGCCAAGGGGGAAAAAAATTAGCTAAAATGTTGAGTTTGATTCATGATTCCGTACATATGTGACTTTAATGTCTAATGTATAAATATGGGCTACGTGCCTTGTGTTCCTCTTTTCGATGCTCAAATGATTAAATCAATTTATTTGTTTAATTAAGCTCAAGAGCAAAGGGGAAATAAATCCGATAAAGGGAAGGAAAAAGTGGTCGAATAGCTATCAGAATCGTTCGACAACACCCGAGGTAAGTTCTTGAGTAAAAGAGCTTAAATTATGATTTGATTAGATCATGTTTAAGCAAATTAAAATCATGCTCTTTGTGTGGCTATTGAGCCGAAATTGCAAGAATGATAAATGTCTTGTGTTTGAGTTTTGCTAACGAAAACGAAATACGAATGTGCCATGATTTATTGTTAAATGTGCATGGTTATTTGAATGATGTCCGGGCTAAGTCCCGAAGGCTTTGTGCTAAGTGACCATATCCGGACTAAGATCCGAAGGCATTTGTGCGAGATACTAATTCCGGGCTAAGCCCGAAGGCATTTGTGCGAGTTACTAAATCCGGGTTAAGTCCCGAAGGCAATTGTGCGAGTTACTATAACCGGGCTATGTCTCGAAGGCATTTGAACGAGTAGCTATATCCGGTTAAATTCCGAAGGTACGTGATTTGGGAATGAATGATCTTGCTGTAAAAATTTCAGTAAATACTCTAGAAACATCCCAACATTGAGGTATGTTTCGTATGTGCTTGAATTTAGTTGAGCCCTTACAAATAAGTATTCGCTCAGTTGATAAACGAGCTACCGGCCTTTGGCTAAGTTGATCTTTTGTGTATGTACATAAGGGTTGGTAATGTGAAGCAAGTATGATATTGAAAAATTGTGCATATGAAATTATCCGTTTAGCTACATGAATGCTATACTTTTGTTGTGCTGGAATTCCTTGCTCAAAACTTACTAAGCATAAATTGCTTACTCCGTTTCTTTGATCCTCTATTTTATAGATTTTGGTTCTCCAGCTATCGGACTCGGGATTTTGAAGTCGAAGTCGCCCACACTATCAAACCCCCCCTTTTGGTACAATTTTGGTTGAACTTCGAAATGGCATGTATAGGACTACCCGTTTGTTGTGGGTCATGGACCCTTTGGACTTGTATAATTTTGGTTAGCCATGCGAAAATGGCTTATATATGTTTGAGTGTAATGTTATAATCATTTGGTATGGATATGGTTATTGAGAGGTGTGGATAGGCTTGACAAGGATTGGCCATGGGAATGGTTAATCACTATCATAAATTGTGCTACTTATGCAAAAAGGGCTAGTTGAATCATGGAAACTATGAAATAGGTAAAGTCTACCTTAAAGGCAGATGCTGACAGCAGCAGTGATGTAGATTTGGAAATTCACTAAAAATAGTAGGAATGGAATTAAATAGTGAATAAATTATGTAAACGAACCTTGATGAATCTATTTTCATAGAAAAGTAACGAAAGAATCATACGGATAGTATGTTAAGAGATATTCAGGTTCTCGTGAGACAGGGCCAGAACGGTTTCTGGATTCCCTGTTCCGACTTTGGAAATTCATTATAAATTAACCAGAGATAATTAGAAGTCATGCCATATATGTATAGATTCCTCTCTGAGTCTAGTTTCTATAGAAACAAACGGCATCAGTATTGAAGCTCTATGCAGGGAGATATCCAAGTCGTATTGCACAAAGGTCAGTGTAGTCGATCCCTGTAACATGGGAGACTTTGACTAATAAACTGTACTAATTTGCCCGACCAAAAATTCTAGAAAAAAAATATGTAGATGGGAATATGAGTCTAGTTTCAGGGAAAAATCACGAAACCGATTTTCGAGTTGTGAAACACAGGATATGATTTTTAAAGCGACTAGTACGCAGATTGGCAGTGTCTGGGAAATATTTTTTTATAAGGGGTTTAAAGTCTGTTAACACCTCGTGTTCGACTCCGGTGTCGGTCTCGGGTTCGGGGTGTTACAAGATCATTCCTATTTCCAACCATTTTTCCCAATTCTTTTCTCTTTCTCCTCAAGGTTTTTTCAATGTCTGGAGAAAAAAGGTATTCTATGTTAGTAGGAATGCCTCTTCTCGTCATTGATGGCAAACCTGTAAAAAGTAAATACACTAAGTTAAATAAAACTAGTAAGTAAAATAACTAAACTAAATTTCACCTAATTGTCTATCCTTGACAATAGCACCAAAAACTTATCGCGTGTAAAATGATATGCGATTTATGCAAGTATACATGTCGGATCAAGTAATAAAGTGTTGAATGAGTATCATTCCCACGAGGATCGGATTGAGGCGCAAAACTGGTCATGTTATTATAATAAAATGCAATTAATGCTAAGGTAGGAATGCAGTGGCAATTAAAAGGATTAATGATGTATGAAATAGATGGAATTGATGAATAATTGGAAATATTATGGCAAAAGTGAGAGCAGAAATGTAATGGCAATAATGAGAGTGATTATTCAAATAAAATGTAAACAAAGAAATAAAAAACTAAATATGTTGTGGCAAAGTTACTACGACAAAGAATAATTATACAGTGATGTTGATTCGGAAGGTTAAGATTACCTATAATTAACCCTTACTGTCAATCATGTCTTAGCAAAATTGCATCTACTTTACTACAAAGAAGAGTTCTAAAATGACCTGCCTCTCGTGAGAGGAAAACTTCGAGTTACCTTACCCGTGTCTATAGTCTTTTAGATATCTTGCATGGGTTCCTTCTGTATGGTCGTGATTCTATTTCTAGAGTTGACTACAAATGTCTACCAAATACTTGCTCATTTCATTTAATTTTAAGCCAACCAATCCAACCCTTTCAAAATCAAAATCAATTTATAAGTATGCGAACAGTCTTCTATGTCTAGAGATCGTTTGCATTTTAATTAAGAAATAAGAACATCCAAATGAAACGATAAAGCAAATTAGATATATATACTGCATCCATAAAAACAGTTTAAGGTTTCATCGAAAGTAATCCCAACCCTATGAGATTTAGCTCATGAGTTTTGAAATAAAATTCCAAACCAAAATATTATCCGACATTGTGTTCAACTACTTCAATTCAATCTTTCAAAGGAACACTAATGACAATAACGAGAGAACTTCAGGAAACAGCTTTCGCTTGCCCAGTCCACACTTCGGCGTCATAGCGTCCTGTGATGGCTAAGAAGAATTGCCTTCGACTTCCTTTCCTTTGTGTAGCCAAACCCTTATTCACATCTAAGGATCTCTCCCTCTTTTTTTGTTCTCTATTTAGGGTTTCCTCCTTTGGCTTGTATAGATAGATTAGGCTAGGGTCGGCTAACATCTTGTGATTATCTTCTCCTATTTTAGGGGGACTTATCTAGTACAAGTTTCAATTTGAACTGGGTTTGCTGAGCGAAAAATGTTGACATGGTCTTCCTAGCATTAGCACAACATCCGTGCTAGCAAATTGTCTACACTTGGCCCTGACAAACTTCACTCTTTTATTTCCTCGGTCCAAAACATGCTCTTGCCACACCGACACACAAAAAAATCCACTGTAAGCGATTAAAAGCACCTAATTCCAACACAGTCAAAGTCCAAATGCAATATTAAAAATGCTAACTAAAATGTCCTAAAATGCAACAAAATGTTCTTAAGTACAGACAATTAGCTTGTTCTAAAGGCATGAAATATAACTCTTTTCAAGAGTTACCACAACATGTTTGCAAATGCAGCAAAGTATAACTCTTTTAATGAATGAAATACATGCAGGATTTTAATTGAAAAAATGAACGATTGAGGCACAGATAATCATGAACATAAATCAAATGAACTGTATCAAATTAATGTAATCATTCTAGCAAAACAAAATTAAGCTATCATCATTAATGAAAAAACAAAAACGGAAATTGCAAACATGTTGAATAACAAGAACAAGAATAAAGATTAAGGAAGAACAAGCATTGAATAATTTCAGCAATCCTCCGAAAATTGATTACGATGGCTTCCTCCAATCCTCGTAATTTCTCTTTCGCAAAATGCTCCTGAATGTGGCCAGCCAAGAGAGAAATTTCTCAAGGAATTGCTAACTAAATGGAAGGGGAAATGTAACAGCCTATTTTACAGTGGTGTCGAAAATAGTGGTTTCAGGGCCACAAATTCAACGAGTACGTTCGTAAATGTTATTATTAACTATTTCTGAGTCAAATATGGTACTGAAATAATTTTTGAAATGAAAATTTATGCTATTTGAATGAATAATTAGCTTTAAGTGGTATAACCCTAAAGTTAAGGGGTTTTAGAAAATGAGGTATTGGGACCTTGTTTCTATAAATTGAGCCATAAATATTTTATTAAATGTTTACAGAGTGTTATTAAGGTTGTATTAAATTTTCGTTTAGAAATTTTAATTTTTAAATAGTTAATTAATTAAAAATGACTAAATTGTCAAAGGTGCAAAAGTTGAATTTTATTTGTTAAATGGATCTAGTTGCTATGAAAATGTAAATTCATGGACTAGGATGATAATTATTCCATGTTTAAAGCTAGTGGATGATATTGGATTTGTTGTGGTGTAATTTAATAGATTTTAAAAGGTTAATTTAGTAATTGAATAATTAAATTAAAAGATTTAAAAAGTCAAAAGATGAATTTTTGTCCTCTTCTTTAATTTTCCTAGCCAAAACTGATTCATCCATGGTTGGGGAGAAAAACAATCGGCCAAGCTTCCATTTCATGCATGGTATGTGTTTTGATCTTGTTTTTAATGATTTTTATGTTTTTAGGCTTGTATTAGCTTAACCTAGCCTAGGGATCAATTTGTTAAATTCTTAAATTTTTAAATTTTTACCATGGATGAAATTGAAGTGTTTTTGAAATTTTATGATAGATTATTAAGCTTTATTGTTAAATATAAGTATTTTGTTAAGTAATTTTTGGTGATTTTCAAGTTCAGGGACTTATTTATGAAAACGGTAAAATTTAAGGAAAATATTGTAAATTGTAGATAACTATGGGCTATAGTCAGATTGGGTAAAAATTGATTAGCATCAATTTTAATTAAAAATAATGAAATTGCAAGTTTCGGGTTTAGGGACTAAATTGTAAAAAGGGTAAACTTTGAGGGTAATTTTGTAAATTTTCATTATTATGGGTTATGAACTAAATTAATTATTCTAAATGCTGGAATGGGATTAACTAAAAAAATGGTTAATTTTCATATTTTGAACTTAGGGGCTAAATTGTATAAAAGTAAAATGTTGGGGGCAATTTTGTAAAAATTTTGAAAGGACTTAATTGCATAAAATGAATTGATTTTTCTGTTAGAATTAATGAATTGAAGGGAATTATTAATTTAGATCAAGAACGAGTGGAAAATCGAGGAGAAGAGAAAATTACCAAATAGGCTCTGCACTCAGTTATTATTGTAATTTAGTCAGGTAAGTTCGTATGAACTGTAATCACTTAAATGTTTTTAAATTGAATGTTTATTACATTGTTTGATGTAAATCAATAAAAATATAAATGTATCAAAGTTATGATGAATTGACGGATATAGAGTCTCGATTGAACCTTAGGAATTCTTAGGATACAAATGACATGTCATTAGGGATTTCATGTTTCGAGTGCTGGTCTTGAATGTTCTACTGATAGTTGAGGTCCTGCATTTGTTGTGGTTTCTCCACAGCTCGTGTGAGCAAGCCCATTTCATAACTTGTGTGAGAATTGATGTAAAGGAAAGGTTATGGTTATATGTAAAGGCACACTTCGTGTGAGCTTTCCCGAGTATTCAATGTAATTCTAGATGATTCAACGGGTAAGAAAAGGGAATGGAACGGTAAGTGACTCAATGGAAACGTTCATGACTTTATCAAAGGTTTGATGCATATGTAATGTACCAAATAAAATCTATTTATGTTATAAATGAGTTTATAAGATTTGCTAATGAAGCTACTGACATGTGAGCTTGATGAGGCTTGAATAGGTTTATATTAAACTCATGGTATTGGAAATGGTAAGTAAGCAAATGAAATGAAATATGATCATATGTTAACGATGATGAATTAATTGTTATGTTTATATATATATGGTTGATTTCATATGTATCATGAATAAGTATGTTAACTTGTGAGTTTGATGGTGTTATATAGGCTTTCAGTAAGCTTATGACATTAGTAAAGGTTTATACTTATTCTACGAATTTTATTATTGAAATGGAAAGTTACATTTTAAGTTTATATGAGCTTAATAAACATTCATTGCTTACTTAGTTTTTTTTCCTTTGTTTTACAGATTATTAAAAGCTTAATCAATTGGAAACTCGTCGGAGATTTATCACACTATCTAGTGAACAATTCAGTAGTTTTTGAGTAATTTGGCTATGGTTTATAATGGCATGTATAGGGTGATTTGTAATGGTATTATGATGTGTGTGTTAATGGTTTTTTGGCTTGTATAAGCTTTGGAAAGCTGTGTTGATTTGGTACACTTGATGCCTTACCAAGTTAGGTTGTTTTGGTAGCTTTAAAGTGCTTGTTTATGAAGTTCTCTTGGTATGTTGATGATGGTTTGAAAATGGTTATTTGTGACATGTTTTAGTTCATATTTGAACTAGATTAGTATGTATGGAAATAACAATATTAACATGTATGGGATGATTATGTAAATGGTAATTTGGTATGTTTGTACCTTGATGTTTATATATGGTTGATGAACTTATAATTCTTGTTTAGGTAAGTCCTTTTGGTCATTTTTGGAGAATTCATGTGTATGGCATTTTGGTACAATATGTTGGTTTGGAAATGGTCAATTATGGTATGTTTTAGGCACATAATAGAGTGAAGTTTTTATGCATGGAATCAGGTAATGTTTACATGTTTTGTAGATGTTGTATTCTTATAATTGTGATGCCTTTGAATGGCATATTGGTTAGTTGAACTAGGATCTTGAAATGGCATTTTGATATATGTTTGGTTGATGATTAGGTTCCATTTAAGTGTTCACAAATGGGTTGAATCTTCATACATGATTAGGTTATGAAATAACTTGATTTAGGTGAAATTTGGCTTCACATAGCATGAGACACGGGTGTGTGAGGCACATGGTATGGTGACACGGCCATGTGTCATTTGAGAATTTTTTAAGGTTCCAATTCAGTGAGTTACACGGCCTAGCACACAACCTAGCACACGAGCGTATGGGGCAACTTTGAGAGTTACACGGCCTGGCACACGAGCGTGTGACATGGCCGTGTAACCCTACTCAGAGAGTTACACGAATGAGGACAAAGGTTAGAACACAGCCGTGTGTCCTTAATTCGAAGGTTACATGGCTTGAGAAATAAACATGTGTCTCAGTCATGTGAGGCACACGACCATGAGACCCTTGTTTTGTAAAACTTTCAATTTATTCCTAAACTTTCCAAATTGTTTCAAATTAGTCCCGAATTGCTTTTAAGCTATTTTAGAACCTCGAGGGATCGATTTAGGGACATTGTGCATGTATATGAATGGTTTATGATGTGATTGAATTATTGAATGATATAATGTCCAAATGTTTTTGATTGTACAGTAATGTTTTATAACCCTAATGTAACAACGGATACAGGTTAGGGGTGTTACAGGAAAAGGGATGGTTTATGCATGAGAGGGAGAGGAAATGAGATGAGAGAAAAGATGATAGAATGTGAAGTGAGGGATGCTTAAAGGATGATGGATGTTGTGTAATGGAAGGCCTATTTATACTTGAAGGGATGCTTAGAGGTTTTTTAAAAATAGCCAACCATCCCTTGAATATCTCTTTCACTTTGTCGGCCATGAAATCTGGAGAGGGGAGGTTGTTGGTTGCTTGACTCATGCATGAATCAAGCAAGGGTTGGACGGTTTCTTGGGTGCTTGTTGGGAGCTAATTTTTAATTATTTTACAAGTGCGAGGACCTCTGAATAAATCTTCCAAAAGCTTATTTTGAGCTGCTAATATGACCATGCCAAATTGGGCTTCTTTCCACCTTACTTGGACAATTTTTTTGTGACCCAAATATTTGCTAGAGTTGCTCTTCAATTAAATAAACTTTAACTAGATCAAAGTGACTTTCTCTTGGCCAAATTTGCATGCATTTGCCATCAAACTAAGGTGAAATAGATGTCATGTCCATCTATAATTAATGAATAATCTCCTCAACTTATTAATTTCATAGTCCCACTGTAATAATTAAATAAAATAAATTATTATACCATATGAAATAAGTAAATTATGCAAAAAATTATTATATAAAAGCATAAATTAGCATACTTTACTAAGTCATGCCCATTGTCTTAATGTAAACAAAATTCACCCAATTAGATGTTAAATATTTGGATTAAAATAATTTTTTAGGTAAAAGGGTGTCATAAACAATTATAAAAAATCTATATAATTTAGAGTTTACACCTAGAGACCCATGGTATGTCCTCAAATGCGTTCTTTGGCTACATCCACTATTTCATCAAACACTATTGTCTCCCTTAATGTGTTATATCCTGATGTGATTTCTTTTAGGTTTAGTTATTTCTACATTGTTATAGTGTCATTGTTTTTTCGTATTTCATATTCAACCCTCCATAGTGAAGTTAGTGGTGTAACCTTACTTAACACTTATTCACAATATGGACTCACCATTTAGGATAAAAGCATAGTTTAATGTTAATTTGCTCGAATCCCAACACATTTGAAAGTCAGAATCAGTATATCCGATAGGAGTAAGGTCTCATTCGGAATACACAAGCATATAATCCCTTGTTCTCTGTAAATACATGAGTATATGCTTACCTGCTTGTCAGTGTCTTGGATCTAGATTTGCCTGATATTGACTTAACAACCCCACTACAAAACAAATATATGGGCGTGTGCATAGCATAGCATACATGAGACTTCCTACTACCGAAGCATAAAAAAGATTTCTCATGTTTTCCCTTTCTCCCGCTGCCTTAGGACAAACCTCTAAAGAGATATAAAATCCTAAAACGGAAGGTTAGTTTCCCTTCTTCAAATCAGTCATTGCATAACGCTTTAATCTATTGTCTATGTATGAAGCTTGAGATAATGCTATCATTTTTTTCGTTCGATCCCTTAAGCTTCAAATACCTAGAATAAAGTTAGCTTCTCTCAAGTCCTTTATGCTAAACTCTTAGGTTAACCATAGTTTAACCGATGGCAATGTCCCTACATCATTTTGAATGAGTAGAATGTCATCGACATATAGAACAAGAAAGACCACCTTTCCATCCCCTAAATGTTTGTAAAGACAAGGTTCATCTACGCTTTGTTCAAATCCAAAAGTCTTGATCCTTTGATCAAATCTTTAATTCCATGAACGAGATGCTTACTTAAGTCCATATATAGATCTAAGGAGTTTGAAAACTTTATGCTCAGTTCCTTTAGCTATATATCTGGTGGGTTTCATCATATAGATTTTGTCTTCAAGATAGTCGTTTAAAAACTTTGTCTTAACATGCATTTGCCAGATCTCATAATCGAGAGTCACCATAATGGATAGTAATATACGAATTGACTTGAGCATGTCAATCAAAGAGAAGGTTTCTTCATAATTGATACCTTCTTTTTTAGTATAACTTTTTGCTATAAGCCTGGCCTTATAAGTTTCCAGTTTTCCTCTTGTAGATCCACTTACACCCTATGATTTTTATTCCTTACAATAAGTCTACAAGTTCCCACTCTGAGTTAAAATACATAGAGTCCATCTCAGCTTTCATAGTTATTTCCCATAGCTTGGAAACAACATTTTACATTACTTCATCATATGTGAGTGGGTTATCATATTCCTATTTGGCAAACTTAGTGTTAAAAGCACTTTCGTCATATTGGAAGAACTCAGGCCTATGAGAGACCCTTCCACTATGACGAAGCTCTCTATGTTGCTGATCGCTTGTAGGGCTACTATTAGGAGTTGGTTCTGGAACTATTTTCATAGGGTTTTGTATATTTTTTGAAAGCTCCTTGAGTACCTCTTTACTCTAAGGTTTGAACTCATGCATGTAAGTTTCTTTACTCTGAGTTAACACTATAACAATTTGCTCTTTCAAGTTACAAAAAAAACCACCATTTTTTGCCTTTGGATATCCTAAAAACATGCACAATTCTATTCTTGAGTCCAACCTCCTCGCATCTTTATCCAATTGTAGGCTAGGCAGTCCCAAATCCATAAATGTTTTAGACTTGGTTTCTCGTATGGAGTTTTTGATGCTGCCTTAGTTAGCACATCATTCAAAATATAGTAAGTCATTTGTATCGTATATCCCTAGAAAGAGATTGGTAGCTTCGAATAACTTAACATCAAACGTACCATGTCTAACAACATTTAATTCCTTCTCCTTGTCATGCCATTCTAGTGTGGAGTGCCCAGCGCGATTAATTAGGATAGAATCTCATTCTCTATAAGGTACCCTAAGAACTTATCAAATAAATATTCCCCACCTCGATCAAACCAAAGTTACTTTAAGGCCAAATCTAGTTATTTCTCCACTTCCGCACAAAATATTTTGAATTTTTCAAAGGTTTAACTCTTTCAGTGCATCAGGTATACATACTCATATATGGAATAGTCACCAATAAATTTTATATAATACTAGTCACTGCCTTTCGCACTAACGCATATGGGGCCACATACGTTAGTGTGGAGAAGTTCTAGGGTTTTATCAGCCATTGTTCCATTTACATTAAAAGATCGTTTAGTCATCTTACCTTTCAAACAAGATTCACATTGTGGAAGATCAAATTCTTTAAGTGTAATTAAGATACAATCTTTCACAAGTCTAGTGATTTTTTCTCAGTTAATATGACCATGTCTCAAATTTCAAACATACGCCTCATTAGAGTGAGAAGTTTTAAGTCTTTTATTCGATATTTCAGTCTCAAGTAGTGTGTTGATCTACCGTAATTTGGTGTAGCAGATTAAACCAATTATCGCACTTTAGGAGCTTGAAAACAAACATTTTTAGTAGGTCTGAATTGTGTTTTCTTAATTTTTTAATAAGTGAATAAAATGTGCAAATTGAGTCTTTTATTGAACTTAGGGGCCGAATAAGGCCTAAGGGTGAGCTAACGCACTTTATGAGTGTGCAGGAGACTATACCAAATTGATACTGGTCACTACGTCACAACATAGGGAGCAAAAGGGAGAAATCTCAAGACTGTCTTCAATGTCGCGACACGGCCTGAGGGTGTCACGACATACCCTTGAAGATATCCCAAGAGGAGTACAATAATTGCCATGTCGCGACACAAGTCTTGGTGTGTCTTGACATTGACTCTGGAACAGATATCAAATACAAAACAGGGGTGTTTTGGCCCACAAAATCAAACTTAAAAGCTCTATAATGTTAGTCATCCTAGGGCTAAGAACAACGACCACTTAGAAAATAAGCTCATTTGGCACATGTTATGGAGACCATTCGCTTAGCCTAGATTCTCTCTTTTTAACTTAGTTTAGCTTTCTTTCTTTCTTAGGTTTTTAGAATTTATTTTCAGTTGTTTTTTGTTAAAAGATCTAATTTGTAGAGATCATTAAACTCTGTGGATTCGTTTTTCATCTTTAATACAAATCAGGCATTTTCTTAAACTCTACACTTTAATCCATTTATCATGTTTTCTCTTTAGTTTAACTCCGTATTGTTTATAAAAGCTATGAGAAACTAATCCTTCTATGGAGGATTAGCCAATGGAGGTATGATCTATTAATTGTTTTGTAGGGTTACTCAATGAATCAACTATTTGGGAAAGGAAGAATGTGAAACAAACCCTAAGCCTGACAACCCTGAGAAGTCATCAAGGTGGGAATTAACCCAAAATTAGTATTGCCCATCCGTAAACTCCTTCACCCTAAACTAGTCTAGACTGTAAGGTTGGAAGATAAGTAGTTCTTGCTGACTCATTATGTTAGTGGAAGATCGAAAGATCCTTCTAGGGTAGCGACTAGTTGATTGATGAGGAACCCGAAATGATAGTTGATTGGGATTAGTGGAGCGAGCTAATCACCCATAATAATGATTTGATTCACTCTACTCTACTATCTCTTGAATTTTATTTCTTTTATGTTATTTTATTTTATCATTATAAAAATCTTAATAAAACCTTTTATTATGTTCTCGTACTATAACTAATTTAAAGTACTAATTAGGTCTTTTAGTGTTTAGGTTAGAATTAATCTAGCACTCATCTCCCTTGGGTACGATCCTCGGAGTACTCACCTACTTCGTTGTAAAACTATATTACAACTCAACCCGTATACTTGCGAATATCGCCTTGTATAATTAGAATTTTTTTAGTTATAGAAACGATTCGTACATAAACCACTAATAATATATAGGTTCTAGGGACATTATTTGTTACAAACTCAGTCCAACATAAAGGAGTGCGACACTTACATCCGTACAGTGTCTCGTAAGGTGCCATCTGGATGCTAGACAAGAAGCTATTATTGTAGGCAAACTCCACTAACGCTAAGTACTCCTCCCAACTGCCTCGAAAATCAATAACACAGCTCCTCAACATGTCCTCTAGTATCTGTATCACCCTCTCTGACTGACAATCGGTCTGAGGATGGAATGTAGTACTGAAGTCCAACCTTGAACCCAAATCCTCATGTAACTTCCTCCAAAACCAAGATGTGAAACAAGGATCCCTATCAGAGATGATTGAAATCGGTACTTTACGTTGTCTCACTATCTCAAAAATATAAAACTTCACCAACTTCTGCAAAAAATAATCAATACGAAATGGTATGAAGTTGGTGGACTTGGTCAATCGATCCACGATGACCCATATTGAATCCTTCTTAGTGGGTGTTAGAGGCAACCCATTAAAAAAATCCATAGTTACGTGCTCCCATTTCTAAAGAGGAATTCTAACCGACTGTAGCAAACTCGAAGGTAACCGATGCTCAGCCCTAACCAGCTGGCAAGTCAGACATCTGCCCACAAAATTAGTAACCTCAGGTTTCAATCCTAGCCACCAATATAACTCACGGAGGTCTCGGTACATCTTATTTTTGCCAGGATGGATAGCATAAGGGCTACTATATGCCTCTCTCAGTATGGCTTGTCTCAAATCAGTATCATTCGGAACACAGATTCTGCCATGGAAACAGAGTACCCTATCACTATTCAATCCAAAATCTATAGTACTACCACCCTCAATCTGCCGGATTTGAAGACCCAACGACTCATCCTCCAACTGCTTACCCTTAATCTTCTCAATCCATGACGGCTTAACCTGAAGCTTGGCTAATAAACTACCATCATCAAATAAACTTAGGCGAGCAAATATCGCCCTCAAATCAGTCATAGGCCTATGACTCAGTGCATCAGTCACCACATTGGCCTTACCAGGGTGGTACTCAATGGTGCAGTCATAGTCTTTAAGTAGCTCAATCCATCTGCGCTGCCTAAGATTAAGTTCCTTCTGAGTGAGGAGATACTTGAGGCTCTTATGATCAGTGTAGATGATACACTTCTCACAATACAAAGAATGCCTCCAGATTTCCAGTGCGAATACCATGGCGACCAACTCCAAGTCATGCGTCGGGTAATTTGCCTTATGGGTCTTAAGCTGACAAGACACTTAGGCTACCACCTTACCATCCTGCATCAACACATATCCCAAACCGACATGTGATGCATCACTATAAACAGTGAATTCATTTTAAGGCTCCAACTGTATCAGAACAGGGGCATCAGTCAGTATAGTCTTAAGCTTCTCAAAGCTCTATTGCTGCGCATCAGTCCAGTTAAACGGCACACCTTTTCGTAGTAGCTTATTCAAGAGTGCTACAGTCAATGAATAACCCTCTACAAATCGTCGATAATATCCTGCCAGTCCTAGAAAATTACGGATCTCAAACATGTTCCTAGGCTGCTTCCACTCCAACACAGCCTCAATCTTTCGAGGATCAACTTGAATCCCCTCAGCAGACACCACATGACCCAAAAATGTTACTTCACGTAACTAGAACTCGCATTTGCTGAACTTAGCATAGAGCTTCTTTCCCCTCAAAATCTGAAGAACAATCCAAAGGTGCTCATCATGCTCATCCTTAGTCCTCGAATAAACCAATATGTCATTGATGAACACCACTACAAATCGGTTCAGGTACGACTAAAACACTCAGTTCATCAGATCCATGAAAGCTGTCGGTGCATTAGCCAGTCCAAATGGCATCACTAGGAACTCGTAGTGACCATAACGAGTCCTCAGTGCCGTCTTATGCACATCAGCCTCATTAACTCTCAACTGATGATACCCAGAACGCAAGTCAATTTTGGAGAACACAGACGCCCCTCGAAACTGGTCAAACAAATCATCAATCCTCAGAAGTGGATACCTTTTCTTAATAGTCAACTTATTTAGTTGTCGGTAGTCGATACACATCCTCATGGATCTATCCTTTTTCTTAACAAACAGTATCGATGCTCCCCACGGGGACACAATAGGGCTGATGAACCCACGATCCAATAACTCCTAAATTTGAGCCTTAAGCTCTGTAAGCTCCTTCAATGCCATTCGATAGGGAAAGATAGACACCGGAGCTGTACCAGGGAGAAGCTTAATCCCAAACTTCACTTCCTGATTTGGAGGTAAACTCAGTAGGTCCTCAGGAAACACGTCTGAAAAATCCCTCACAGTTCTAATGTCCTTAATAGTAGAGTCCCCAGAAGCGGAAACAATTACATAGGCTAAATATGCCTCACATCCCTTCCGAATTAGTTTCTCAACTACCAGTGCTGAAAAGCCACGCTCCCTCTGTGGAGCTCTCAAAACTCTCAAACTGTCCCTGAGTCTATCCTTAAAGTGGACACAACGCTCATATTCAGTCGTCACCATGCCTCGCGCATAGCAGCTTAATCTTAGAAACTCGGCCACTAACAATCCCCTTGCGTGAGATTCAAAAACTCACGTGTTCTAGCGTCAATGTAGCTTGCCCCCACATATTTACCATGAAAAGTAGACTTACAGAAATCCCAGGTCAGTTGTTGAGGCTGAGTGCCCTCCTTAACGGTCAACCACCATCGGTAGGCTTCATCGCAAAGCAAGGAAACAACCTCTTTCAATTTCTATTCAGGGGTAAAGTCCAGATAGTCCATGATTCTTTCCATGGCCTCCATCCAGTACTCGGCCACGCTAGGGTCGACTCCAGTGAAGCCCCTGAATAGCTCAACCCCATTGGATCAGAGTGGTTCCGTAATTGACCCTCGACCCTCAGATCCAGTGTTGGGCCAGGCAACCCTCACTACTATCCTAAGCATAGCCTGGGACAAAGCGTCGTCCCCGTCCATGCGATCATGAGACCCAGTATCTGTAGCAGGTGAAATCGGTGTCTTGCTCGTATCCAAATTTGGCATGTTGCCTAACGATGAGGACTCAGCTCAAGCCCCTCTACGGCCACTACCTCGGCCTCTAGTACCCCGTCCACGGATACCTCGTGCAGTCATAGTAGAATTCATAGCATACCTATGTTAACAATTTTATGAATCAGTTATAGTTTCGATATCTATTAGTAGATATCTTATGCAAAACAGTATCAGAAGTTTAGAGTTTGTTATCACGAGTCGCAGTCTTACTATAGTTTTTAGTTTTGCTACTATTTTTAGTATACACTATCTACAGTGTTCTTAGTACAGTGTACTACCTATAGTAGTTTCAGAATATGCTACTCATAGTTTCAAAACCTTATTAGAGTTTTTAGAACACTTACAGAATAGGCGCCGGAGACTCGGTGTGCCACATACTTAGTCAAAAATATTTTGAACCATTTAAAAATCATCTCTTCAAAACCAATTTTTAAAACCCAAATCCACAGCCCGGTTGTGCAACTTGGCTCGGATACCACTAAATGTAACACCCCAAACTCGACCCAGAGATTATGGCCAGATTTAGCGAAGTCACATGAGGGGTGTTTAAAAACCGTGTCATCGCATTAAAACCATTATTATTGAATTCCTTATCTTAATATCTTATTAGTTCCAAAATTGTATTGCTCATTTAATAGATAGTTTCAAAACGTTATTCGTTTGGAAAAGCTTTTAAAATAGATTAAACAATCGTGCGTTTAGGAAAAACATTTATTTCTTTTGAAAACTAAGGTTTTCTACTACTAGCAGTAGTAATCCATAAGGTAAAGATAATTAAAAACCAAAACCAAAGTCCAAAAGTCCAATTACAACCTAAAAACTTAGCCAGTAAAAATAGAATAGAAATAAAACCAATTATCGTAAATATGAGTTAAAAACCAAGAAAGTCCAAAACCATGGTCTCCGCTGACTCCTCCGTCACACCGATCCGTCTAGATCTGGGATTACCTATGCACATTTAAACAAAAATGGTGAGTTTACAAAAACTGGCCTAGAAACCTTAGTCTTACCTTTCTTAGCATGTTTTCCTTTTTGTTTTGATGAAGAAGCGACAAATATATTCGTTTCTACTCTTCAAACCGGCTAACTGTCGTTCAACACTAACTCATAAGATTGTAACTCCTTCATGAGTTGTGTAGCCCTAAGTTTTTGTTGCCAAGGTTATATGAGGCTAGAAAACCAACAAAATCCTTGGACAAGCTTTTGAACACCATCTTAATTTGAGTTTTCTAGTCCAAATTGGTCCCATTGTTCGTGGCTTCAGTAAAGTAGCCTATAAGAGTGATTATATGATCTTTGTAATAGCTCATTTTCAGTAAAATTAGAATAGTGGTTTCGAGACCGCAAATCTAATATGAAACTATTTATTTTATTATTATACTGTTTATGACATATTACCAAGGTCGTATAAAAATTACATTAAGAAATTTTATCGTTTGCATGCTTAATTTGGTAAAAAGGACTAAATCGCATAAGGTGCAAAATTAGAGTTCTACAAGTTAAAGGTACTAAATGGCTATGATATTAAATAATTAAGGAATATATGTGGTAATTAGACCATTTTTATATTGAGTGGACATTTATGGACACTAAATAGGTGTTTTATATGTTAATAATAAGGCTAAATAAGTAATTTAATAAATAAATTACGTAAAATAAAGAATAACAAAAGTGTTGTCTTCCAAAATGGATCCATCCATCGAAATTTAAAGCTTAAAAACCTCAATGCCAGCTTGTTAGGTTCGGCTAAACTAAATTTGGTGCAAGGTAAGTATTTTTCATCCTGTTTTTAATGGTTTCTATGTTTTTGCGGTCGTTGTAACTTAATCTAGCTAGCCCAATGACTAATTTCCAAAATTATTAAAAGGTTATGGTTTTGATATGAATGTATTCATGTGGTTTTTTATGTTTGATGGAAGAAAATGAATCATTATTGATAAATAAACAACTTTTGTTAAGTGATTTTTGTTGCAAAAGTCAATTAGGGATTTATTTGTAAAGTGTGTAAAATATAAGGTGAAATCATGAAATAATGAATTGTATGAGTTGCTATGGGTGTATATTGAATTCAGCTAGCTTTGTATGTGGATGAAATTACATGAATTTCAATTTAGGGGCTTAAGGATTAAATTGTAAAGAAGTTAAAATCTTAGGGGTAAAAGTGCAAATTTGCAAATGTATGTATTTTGGACTTAATTCATTAGAATGAGTATTAAATGGACTAAATTTTCTTATTGAGATCAAGTTAAGGCTCGTAAGGATTTAGATCGAGCAAAAGATATAGTGTCGGACTAGTCGGTTCTATTTCATCGTTTTTGTGATCGAGGTAAGTTCGTATGTTTAGATATTATTTTAATGTATTTGATTTAAATGCTATTATGGTATTCATCGTATCTTGTCACGAAAAAAAATCCAATGACGTACGATGACTATCGAGACCCATTTGAACCTTAGGAATATAAATGATATAATGACACGTCATTAGGGTTACCAAGTTTCAGGTGCTGGTGTAAGTGGAACAACGAAAATGTGCAAGTGTACACAATCGCAACAAGTAATAAAGTGACAAGTAAATGTCGAGTTATCATACCCACAAGGACTATGAAAGGAATTATTTATGAATGCTATTTAAACCACTTTGGTGAAGAAAAAAACCTTGTTTGAAGAGGGTGATTAAAAACTAAGATTTTAAAGTAAATAAATTAAATAAATAAATCTCAAATGCACGATTTTAAAATACGATTTTAATCAAGATGACATAATTGTGTTAGATTAATTACATTTCTTAACTTAGAATTATTAAACTCATGTTTATATTGTTACGAATAAGTTCACAACAACTCGATAATTTGCTAACTTATGAACTTACTCACCTACCAAAATTCATTTATCACTTGACTATATCCCTATGTCAATCCAACCGATTAAACAAATCTTAATAGGCAAATATGTTATTGCACATACATACTTATTAAATATAAATAATCTCTTGTACATATCCCTATGTCAATTCAAACAATTAACTCGATTTAATAAGCACATAAAAGACTATGTGAGGTAACAAAGTATCCTTACCTTGAAACAGTTTATTCACAATAATCTTGTAAGTTATGCAAGGCAAATGTATCGTCAGATGCCGTTGCTAATCTAACCCTTAGCTACCTTAGATTATTAAACATGCACTGATTAAGTATTGTGTCCATTAATTACAATTTCAATCCATTTAAATAATTAATTCATTAGTTACGTAACAATTGTAATGCAAGAATAACTTAGTCATGATTTTATGTAATCAAGCATCTTACCGAGGCCTATAACAACATAAACACAATTTCAATAATTTTAAAAAATGAAATGCAATCAACCTAACACGAATTGAATTCAAGCTAAATTGATTAAATTAAGTATTCCAACAACATAAATATTCATAGATATGTTCAGCATAACAACAACAGAAATTAAAAAGATAGCGAACAAGAATCAAATCTGGTGTTTTTCCATGGCTTGACTAGTTGTTTCGTTCTTCCTTCTCTGTTGTCCTCATCAACCAAGGCTGCTATGAACACTTAATTGCTGCTCCAAATAGCTGATGATTGCCCCTTTCCCAAGAGGAGAAATCGGCAAGAGAGCAAGGGAATTTTGGAATGGAAAAGAATAGAGAAAGTGGAGAGAAGAGAGGGAAGATGTGAATGGTTGAGGTGTGTTTTTCAAATGACCAGCCTAAAGGGATTTTTATAGCTGAGGAGGGCTACTAAAAATAGCTAAAATTATTAGCCAAAGAGCCCTCCCTTGGCTGGCCACACATGTGGCAAGGTTGATAGTTTCAACTTTGCTAATTTAGGCTTGGGGCAAATCTATAAAGTCACCAATTGTGGAGGGGTTTGAATGAAAATTAAGCAAGTCTTCAAGGGCCTCTTTGCAAGCTTAAATAATCAGCTAATAAGTTGATTTGGTTCAGCTCTTGGGACGGTTTTTGGGCTGTCCATTTCTTGGTCGGTTCAGTTCACTCAGTTCAGTTCAACTGGACCACTTTTTCATAATTAATTAATAATAATTTATTAACCCAATTTAAATTGAATATAAATTAAAATTAATTATATTATGAATTAATACATATAATTTTGGACCGTCTTAGGCTAAAATTTAGTTCACCTCGATACTTCAAATTACTTCTCGGTTTTGCACTTCTAGTAGTGTCTGCGGAGCCATTTTTCGCCCTTTGTTCAAATTTGTCGAAAATAACCAAATTTCATCAAAATTAGTTATAAAATTAACTAAAATTCAACATGTTCATATTTTAAGTTTACTTTAATTATTATGTAAAAATTAATTATTTTTTCGATAAGAATTTTATCGAAACTGTATGATTTTAAGTTAAAAAGGGTATGTAAAAATGTGTAAATTTCCATGTTTCTGAACCCCCAAACTTAAATCATTTCTCATCCCAAGTAATGCACAAATTAAAAAGAATTACTCAGAAAACACCTTTGAAAAATTCTTTCAGAATAACATTCTTCCCAGAATTATGAATTTAATATACTTATGCTTAAAAACAAGAAATTTTATAGTTATGCTACTTAAGTATACATATCTTTCAAATTAATCTCAACAACTATTATGATAGCACAATTAGACTAAATGCTTCCTTAACAAGACATGTTAACCCTTAATAATTTGATTTTATTTCCTTATTCAAGATTAAGTTGCAATCATTAAGTTTAACTTATGCCTTTATATGTTGAACATAGCAATTTCTCTCCACTAATGTAGGTAGCATAGAAAACTTGAATCAATAGGTTTTTAAAAAGGTTGTAACGTAGCTAGGCTAGAGGTAGGTAAAAGATAGATAAATTTAGGCTTTTAAACCCTAGACTCAGCTTCAACCGGACCTTTGTAATAATTTTCCTCAATACACCAACTTACTTTACTTTCACATGCTCCTTTGTACACATATTTTCTTTCAAGTAGATGTGCTCTTTTTTTTAGCATTTTACTGTATGTACTACAATTTTTAGAGCATTTGATACTTCTTTCAACGCCTCAAAACTTATTTTCAAAAAATATTCTGAATAGTACTAAGTTTAGTGTTTGAGACAATTTAAAGATAATTAAGAGAAAAGTGATGGCTAATTATTGCAAGGGTTCCAATAAAATTTGGCCATATAGTCTCAACGTTGGGTTTCAAAGGATAAAATTTCATCAAGGTTGGCTTGAAACGCTCAAACAATCCGAATAAGAGTTTCCTAAATCATTTTCAACATTTCATGCTTCCTAGGATTTCGCCTCAAGAAACTACTAGGTCAATTCTAGAGACTTAAACTTTCATGCATGCCTACCTTTCTTAAGGAACTAAAAATTTTATGGTACGATTTCATGCTTTATTAAAAATACATTTATATCATTATTCAGCTAATGTAACAACTCGATTTTGACCATGATTAGAATAGTGGTTTTGGAACCATGAATTCGAGTCTGAAAAATATTTTAATATTATTTTCTCTGTTCAATATGTGAGAAATTGTATATGTGAAAGTTTAGTGAAATAATTTTACTGTTTGTGTCCTTAATTTGAGAAAATTGCTAAATTGCGTAAAGTGAAAATTTGAGGGTTAAATATGAAAGTGCTTAATTGTTGTTGTCTTTATAAATTAGAGGTTTTATGTGGCAATTAAGCCATTTTCCAAGTTAGTGTACGGCATTAGGTGATAATATATAGTTTTCTTATATTATTAATATAATATATAAATGTTATAATAATGTATAATATATTATTATGTTATAATAAACATTAAAAAGCCATTATCATTATTTTCACTTCATTTTCATCACGAAACAAAACAAAAGAAAACAAAGAAACAAAGCTAGGGTATTCGGCCATTGTTGAGCTTGATTCAAGGTGAGTTCTAGCTTAGTTTTTGAAAATTTTTATGTTTTTGAAATAGTTGCTTCGAGTACTATCCGACCCATGCTAGAATTTTTTATTTTGATGAATATTTTGAGTTATGCCATTAATGAATAATTATTTTTTATGATGTTTGATAATGGATTATGAAATATATGTGTTAGATTAACATGTTTTGTCTTCGAATTTTTGGTGAATTTGAGTAATTAGGGCTAAATTGAAAAAAAATTGAGGGACCAAAATGAAAAATAAATGAAATTTATGGTCTTGTATGAATACAAGGAAGATTCAGCCTAACTATTTTTTTGTGAGATTTGGTGTGTTTTATGCAATAGGGACTAAATTGCAAAAAGTGTAAAATATTAGGGGCAAAATGGTAATTTGCTCATTTATGTGTTTTTGGATTAAATTGAATTATTTGATGAATAAAAGGTTTAAATTTGAATATGTTTAGATCGAGAATCGAAGAAAACAGAATTAGATCGGGGGAAGTCGAAAATGGTTGATTAGTCGATTTCGTCTGTCGATATTCGAGGTAAGTCTATTAGCAAATAAATGTCGTTAAATTAGAATATATATAAATTTTATATGCTGAATTTTATATGTTTGATTATAAATTGAGTATTCAAATATCATGGAAATGGCCATATGATTTGAATTTTTTTTTAATTATGAAACATGTACAAATTGGTTTTGATATTTGATGGCTTGGCTTGAAAGTTTGAATTAGCAAACGTAATTGAAATGGTTAGATATTGAAATATAGTTCGTATAAGAGAATGTTCGATAAAGCATGATTTGTGTGGTTAGAAATGTGATTCAAATAGATGATTTTGACTTGTATGAATAAGAAGTTGGTTTATTAATTTTATTTCAGAAAATTTTATAAAGGAGAATACATTACTATGCGTACGAATTGTAAACAATGTCTGATCTGAACTATGTTTTATTTGGTAATGCCTCGTAACCCTAGTTCGACGACAGACACGGGTTAGGGGTGTTACAGCTAACATAACAATTTACTGAAATAATAGAACTTTATTTATACTGAAGTTTAGCATACTTAACAAAATTTCAAATTTTTGAACAAAATATATCCTAGTCATAATTAAAAGAACTATTTATTCTGAGTGGAAATAATTTCAATTTTTCGGTCCCCCTACTTAAAATGATCAATGTCCTTATTGTTTAAAGTGAATAGATACTATACACCAGGTAGGATTCTAGAGAAGAGGAGGTGGGTCAATTTGGCTGCTTAAGTACCAAGCTCTTTCTAAATTCAATCCTAGACATGTATATATCTATTGCCACACTTTATACTTCGCGACTTGTTAAATTTTATTAATGATTTTCATCTCTTGTTTTATTATGAAAATATTCCTAATTAACTTTATCCTAAAATAACCTAGGAACATAAATAAAATAAAGTCAAGATCCCCCCTTTATTTGTTTGCAGATCCTTCCGAATTCGACTCATCTTTTGCTCCATCATATTATTGTCTTTGCATGAATCGCTTCACTCCTTTTTCGATAGTGGGCTCCATGGTTCAAATATGTAATCTAGAAACTTAGGCACAAAAATAAATGGATCATTGTAAATTTTCATAAGAACACTTCTCATTGAGTCATCCCTTATTTTTTAGTATTTCCAGAAAGCTTGTTGCTACCACTGCATATGTTGCATTATGGCCATCAACTTTGACAGCTCATCTCGAAGATCTGGGCGACCATGTTGAGCTCTAAGCATTGAAGTCTTGATATCAGGTTTAGCTTCTGGTTCCATTGGTTCCACCTTATCAGGGGCTTCAGCCGATTGCACTGGCTCAATCTCTGTGGGATCTTCTTCTTTTTTTTTTTTGGAATCCTCACTTTCTTCAACTTGTTGCTATAGAACAGAGTCTCCAGCTATTCGATAGATGTCCCAATCTATACTTGTGCCCTGGCTATAGCCGGTCTTCTTTACATTTGCAAGAACTTTTAGCTTTCAAGCACAGAATTGTTATCATAAAGGGAAAGAAAGCTGGGCCAGAACATGAACGTCTAACGGCACAATTCTGCATTTCCCTCAGGATGATTTTTCCCACATCAATGGTCTTCCCAGTTAAAATCTAGTATAATAAGACCATTCATTCTAATGATATTGTATTCCTATGTGAGCTAAGCATAAGGATGAATCGGATGAAGTAGAACCATACCTTTGCGAGTGGTGGCAATATTCTTTTCGACAAGTGTGGATTCCTTGCTTTGACACAGTCCACTTAGAACCTGGAACTATAAGTTCCTCGAGAATTTCTTGCAAATTTTTAGACTCTATATTGCTCATCAAGGAGGAATATTCATTGTTTTTCAAATCAGGCAATTCAAAGAACTCATTAATATCGTTTGAAGTTACTGGTACCTTTATTCCGCGAACTGGAACTTCCGTCAACTCCCTTGAGGTTAAATTCGCATAGAATTCGCGTACTAACTCATCATCCACACTAGGTCTCTTCTCACAAAACAACTCCTAATTGAGAGTTTCAGCAACCTGACAAATACGTGAAATAAAACCAATATAGTTGCTTTCTTTCAATGTGAAACTTTCTTTGGATGCATCTGTTGATTCTTGAAGATACTCTCGTATCTTGCTTTGGCTTCTTCACAGTGCAACTTGTTTTGTGATTCGTTAATTTGGGTAGATGTACGAATTCTCTTGCGAGGCATGATTAACCTGATCATAAGATGGTAACATTATTTTCTCAAAAAATTAATTAATATAAAATATTAATAATTCAATAAATTGAAAAATTAGATAATTATTTTAAATTTTAGGAGAAAAATTGGTCTTACAACCTTTTTTGTAAAAGTTAAGAGCTCTTAAGAAAAATAATTTTGAATCAAAAGATGGCAAATTAAGAAAAAGTTAAGGGGTTTTTTGCTAAGGATGGGTGAAAGGGTGATGTGTCACTCAGGTATGCAAGGCAACAGTGCACAGCAAGGGATGGATGTGAGTAGCATGCGGATCGTTGAGCAGGACTGGTGTGGGCGCTCGCGGGTTGCTACTGACTAATCAGCTGGGTGATGCTGTGGCTAGGGAATTATTAGGAGGTTTCGACACTTAAGGGTTTTGGTGTTTTTAGAAGGAATGGTGTATGAATGAAAAAAAATAAGAATAGATGGGTGGAATTTATAGTGAAAGAAGTAGGAGCTAGAGTAGAATCCTTAAAAACTCTAAGTTCTAGTTATACTCAAAGTAAATAACAATTAGTAATTAATATAATGCATATTAAATTATTATTTGCTGTTAATTTATTAAGATAAAAACTTATCGAATAAAATATGATTAAATTAAAACAAATCCTAACTCTAAATAAAGCTGATAATAATTAATAGATATTATAATGGATATAATTATATATTAATAATTATCATCTTTTCTTTTTTTTTCTTTTTTTTATTGAACTAAAAACATTTATTCTAGATTTTTTTGAAAATATTTACAAAAGAGGCATCTAACTTTTACTATTTATAAAAAGAGCAACCAAATTTTTAAAAATAATTCAATTAAGTTCCTAGACTTAATGAAAATTCAAAATTGAGTTGCAACATAAAACTTGGATCAATATTTACCCTTTTATTTGAAAAACTAAAAATTTATTTTGTCATTTAGGAAATAATTTCTTTGGGAAATTATGTTAAAATCAATTCCCAGAAAAGATTGGAGAGGTCACAAGCGGTCCTGCTTAAGTTCCAATCTCCTAGATAGAATTTATTTAAACATACTAATCTTGAAAATATACCCTAAATCATTTATTCAAACAGAAGAAATGGAAAAATTAAATATTTGATAAAATGAACGAGATTTGATTCTGTTCAATTTTATCTCCCCAGTAATGTTTCAAGCGTTGAGCATTAACTCAAAAATTACCTCCCTTACCTTGAAGTTCAACAACTCCATATGGATAGACATGATGAATCATAAATGGACCGGACCAACATGATTTTAACTTACCTGGAAAGAACCTTAATCTGGATTGAATAACAAGACTTGCTGACCTGCTTCAAATTCTTCTAACTCGTTAAGTTGAAGCATATGTTTCTCTTTGGCACTTTTAAGATCCAAGTTGAGTCGTTGGAGAACCCAATAAGCTTTGTGTTCTAACTCCAAGGGTAGATGACTGGCTTTCCTAAAGACTAACCTATAGGGTGACATCCCTAAAGGTGTATTGTATGCTGTCCTATAAGCCCATAAAGCATCATCCAGTCTTTTGGACCAATCTCATCGATTTAAGCAAACTACCTTCTCAAGTATGCCTTTGATCTCCTTGTTTGCTAGTTTAGCTTGCCCATTCGTCTGTGAATGGTAAGCTATAGTAACCTTGTGTTTCACTCCATGTTTATCTAATAACCATTTCAACCACTTGTTCATAAAATGGGACCCTTCATCACTGATGATGGCTCTTGGGGTTCCAAACCTTGTGAACACATGTTTCTGCAAAAACTTCATTACAACCTTAGCATCATTTGTCAGATATGCCTCTGCCTCAACCCACTTAGACACATAGTCTACTGCTACTAATATGTACTTGTGACCAAAATACGAAGGGAAAGGACCGAGAAATTCAATACCCCAAACATCGAACAATTCTACCTCAATGATGTTTGTTCAAGGCATCTCATTTCTGTTGGTGACATTTCTGACACTTTGACATCACAACTCTTTAGGTAAGCATATCCATCCTTAAATAGTGTTGGCTAAAAGAATCCGACTTGCAATACCTTGGCTGCAGTCCGTGTGCCTCTAAAGTGTCCCCCACTCGGAGCTTAGTGATAATGGTATAAAATCTTATGTACTTCATCTTCTACCACGCATCTCCTGATCATTTGATCTGTACACTTTTTAAACAAATACGATTCTTCACAGAAATACTACTTCACATCGTGAAGAAACTTTTTCTTTTGATGGTACATCTTATCAATCAGCATCAAACCACAAGCTAAAAAGTTAGCAATATCAGTAAACCAAGGGGTATTATGGACATGATTTACCTTTAGTATGTGTTAATCTAGAAACGTCTCTCGAATTGGTATAAGAGGAGAGTTCCCTTCTTGCAGCTCCAATCTGGAAAAGTGGTCTGCTACTTGGTTTTCCATTCCCTTTCGATCTTGAATTTCTAGATCGAACTCTTAAAGTAGAAGTACCCATTGGATCAATCTCAACTTAGCGCCTTTCATGGCAAGTAAATACTTAATTACCGAGTGGTCCGTATAAATAGTCACTTTGGTACCTACAAGATAAGATCAAAACTTGTCAAAATCAAACACAATAGCAAGTAACTCTTTTTCTGTTACCGTGTAATTAAGTTGAGCTCCTGTCAGAGTCTGACTCGCATAGTAGATGGGATGAAAAACTTTGTTCCTTCGCTAACCCATGACAGCTCCGATCGTGAAGTCACTTGCGTCAGACATCAATTCAAATGGCAAATCCCAATCTGGTGTGACTATTATAGGTGCTGAGACTAACCGACTCTTCAAATCGTTGAGAGCTCTTAAGCACTCCTCATCAAATTTAAATTTCGTGTCCTTCTCCAACAATTTTCATATGGGTTTAGCAACTTTGGAGAAGTCCTTGATGAATCTTTGATAGAAAGTGGCGTGGCCCTAAAAGCTCCTAACACCCTTTACAGATATTGGAGGTGGGAATTTCTCAATAACATCTACCTTTGCTTTATCTACCTCGATTCCATGTCTTGTTATCCGATGCCCTAGAACAATACCTTCTCGTACCATGAAATGACACTTTTCTCAGTTAAGTACAAGGTTTGTCTCTTCGCATCATCGTAGTACCCTGGCTAGATTGGCTAAGCAATCATCATATGTATCTCCAAATACTGAGAAATCATCCATAAAAACTTCCAAATATTTCTCAACCATGTCAGTAAAAATAGACATCATACATTTTTGAAATGTAGCAGGTGCATTACATAAACCAAATGGCATGTGCCTAAATGCAAATGTACCGTACGGGCAGGTGAATGTTGTCTTGTACTGATCTTCTAGTGCTACTGTAATCTAATTATACCCCGAATACCCATCGAGAAAACAGTAATAGTCTCGCCCTGCGAGTTTATCCAGCATTTGGTCCAAAAATGGCAAAGGAAAGTGATCTTTCCTAGTTGCCTTGTTCAGCTTCCGGTAATCGAAGCAAATTCTCCATTCCATAAACGTTCTAGTCGGTATCAATTCGTTACTCTCATTTTTAATGATCGTGATACCTCATTTCTTTGGCACACACTGGACCGGACTTACCCTTGAACTATCTGAGATGGGGTAAATTATACCCGCATCTAACCACTTGATGATTTCTTTCTTGACTACGTCCTTCATGATGGGTTTCAGTCTTCGTTGTCCATCAATCGTCCCTTTTTCACCATCTTCTAAGATAATCTTGTGCATGCATACAGATGGACTAATTTTGCAAATATTGGTTATGGTCCATCCGATAGCCTTCTTGAATTGTTTCAACACCACGATGAGTTTCTCTTCTTGCTCAGTAGTTAATTCTACTGAAACAATCACAGTCAGAGTAGAAGAGTTACCTAAATAAACATATTTCAAATGTGAGGGAAGTACCTTTAGTTCTAATCTAGGTGGCTCCTCGATTGACACTTTTGGTTGGGCATAATCCCTTTTCTCTAACTCCAAAGATTCAAAATGGGATTGTGGATTAAATCCCCTTTGATTAGCTTCTAACAAAGCTAAGTATTCATCCTCCTCTTCATCATTTGGAGGATCTAATGTCAAAATTTGTTCTCATGGGTCCTCAACATAATTTAGTTCCTTCTCCACGATTAAATCCTCTAAATCGGACACTATAGAACAATCATCAATTATGTCAAGAAATCGCATGGACTTAAATATGTTAAATGTTACCTGATCATCCTGAACACGCATAGTAAGCCCGCCCTTCTGCACATCAATAAAGGTCATTCCGGTTGCTAAGAATGGTCTTCCTAGGATGATTGGCACCTCTTTGTCCACTTCAAAGTCTAGAATTACAAAGTCAGTAGGAAAGATAAATTTGTCTACACGTACCAATACGTCCTCGATTTTTTCTTCTGGATGTGCTAAGGATCGATCTGCTAATTCAAGTGTAACCGTAGTAGGTCTAACTTCACCTATCCCCAACTTCCTAAATATTAACATGGGCATCAAGTTGATACTCGCACTCAAGTCACATAGTGCCTTACCACAATATGTTGCTCCAATATTGCAAGGTATGGTAAAACATCCAGGATCCTTCAATTTTGGGGGTAGTTTGTCTTGAAGATATGTGCTGCATTCCTTCGTTTGGGCTACCGTCTCAAATTCTCCTAGCTTTCATTTTTTAGACAAGATATCCTTCATGAATTTGACATAGTTCCGCATTTGTTCAAGTGCTTCAACCAACGGAATGTTGATATGAAGTTGCTTGAGTATGTCTAGGAACTTCTTGAATTGAATTTCCTACTTCTGCTTCTGAAGTCTTTGAGGGTAGGGTGGTGGAGGTTTCTTTACAAGAACTAGTTGATTCATTTTTTGTGGCAATTCTGCATCTAACGGAGTTATTAATTGATCAGAATTAGTTGGTTCAGAAGTTACCTTGTCAGATTTTGCAGATTCAATTTCCGGTGAAACTGGAAACTCGGTTAAACTTCCTCTGAGTCTTAAGCGTCAGCTGGCTCCTTCTCAACTTCGACAAAATTGGGCTCTAAAGTCCTTCTACTCCTCAATGTTAACGCATTACAATGCTCCTTCCCTGGATTCCTCAGATTCTTCGTATCACTAGGTAAAGCACCTTGTGGTCGATTTCTTAGTTCAGTTGCAAGCTGGCCCACTTGATTCTCCAAATTCCTTAGAGAGGCATCATTTTCGCCATTTCAATAGACTCTCTAGGCTATTGGATTGTTTATCTTGGGTTCGTTTCTAAGCTTGTTGGGAAAAACTGGGAAGTTGGGTCGATCTAGGTTGGACATAATTGTTTCTGGTTCCTGCCCATTGGTTACTCCAGGAAAAATTTGGGTGGTTTCGCCATGATGGGTTACAAAAATTTGATTGTAGCCCTTGCCTTCCTCGATTTTGGTTCTGGTTACCCATGTAATACACAGATTCTGGGTTCGATGGACATTCTTCGAACAAATGTCCTTCCCCACAATAAACACAGGCTACATTTTCAACTTGATTCAGTGGCTGTGCTGCAAAACTATTACACTCATTAGTAGTAAGATTTTTTAACATTGAGGATATTGATGATACTTTAGATGCGAGTGAAGTAAGAGTGTCTACTTCATGTACTCTAGCGACTCGTCTTCCTGACACTGCTCGATTGGTTGGCCATTGATAATTGTTGCCGGCAATCCTCTCAATGGTTTCAAAAGCCTCATTATAAGACTTAGAAATGAGAGCACCATTAGCAGAAGCATCCACTACCATCCTCGTGTGAGCATTAAGACCATTATAAAATGTCTCAAGTTGTATGCAATGTGGGATTCCGTGATGAGGGCACTTCCGTAATAATTTTTTATACCTTTCCCATGCCTTATACAATGACTCATCATCCATTTGCTGGAAAATAGAGATCTCGTTCCTCAACCTAGCATTCTTGCTAGGCGAGAAATACTTCATAAGGAATTTTTTTGCTAACTCTTGCCATTTTGAAATTGAGTTTGGTGGTAATGAGTTCAACCAAGCTTGACCTGTGTCCCTTAGTGAATATGGGAACTGCTTCAACTATAATGCATCTTCGAGTACTCCGGCTAACTTGAAAGAATCGCTCACATCCATAAATAGTCTTAAGTGTAGGTGAGGATCTTCGGTAGGCAATCCACTGAATTGGCCCACTGTCTGAAGCATTTGGAACATGACTGGCTTCAACTCGAACTGTTATGCCTCAATTTCTGGTCTCCTAATACCCAAATTAAGATCATGAAATACTAGCATGGCCTCTATCCCTATCATCAGCAATAAGGATAGGATTTTGAGCAAGGTTTGCTTCGTTTCTTTGATTCAGATTTTTGAAGTTCATCTCTTCAGTTCTTCCCTGACTTGCTTGTCTTCTTCGCTGTCGAAAAGTTCGTTCAATCTCAGGGTCTAGAGGGAGTAAATTGATGATTCGGTCAATACTCATAAACACCTGAAATAATCACAGAAAAATTAACTAAGTTAAAATTTAAGCAGAAAAATAAACCAAAATGAAAAACTAACAACTTCACAAAGAAATATTTTTTTTAAAACCTAGTCCCCGACAATAGCGCCAAAAACTTTGAACGACGGAAATGTGCAAGTGTACACAATCACAACAACTAATAAAGTGACAAGTAAATGTAGAGTTACCGTACTCACAAGGACTATGAAAAGAATTATTTATGAATGCTATTTAAAAGTGAAGAAAAATACTTTGTTTGAAGAGGGTGATTAAAAACTAAAATTTTAAAGTAAGTAAACTAAATAAATAAATCTCAAATGTATGATTTCAAAATATGATTTTAATCAAGATGACATAATTGTGTTAGATTAATTACATTTCTTAACTTAGAATTATTAAACATATGTTCATATTGTTACGAATAAGTTCACGTCAACTCGGTAATTTGCTAACTTATGAACATACTCACCTACCAAAATCCATTTATCTCTTGCCTATATTCCTATGTCAATTCAACGATTAAACAAATCTTAATAGGCAAATATGTTATTGCACATACATACTTATTAATTCGAAATAATCTCTTGTACATATCCCTATGTCAATTCAAACAATTAACACGATTTAATAAGCACATAAAAGACTATGTGAGGTAACAAAGTATCCTAACCTTGAAACTTTTTAATCACAATAATCGTGCAAGTTATGCAAGGCAAATGTATCATCAGATACCGTTGCTAATCTAACCCTCAACTACCTTAGATGATTAAACATGCACTAATTAAGTAATGTGTCCATTAATTACAATTTCAATCCGTTTAAAGAATTAATTCATTAGTTACCTAACAATTGTAATGCAAGAATAACTTAGTCATGATTTTACTTAATCAAGCATCTTACCGAGGCCTATAACAACATAAACACAATTTCAATAATTTTAACAAATGAAATGCAATCAACCTAACACAAATTAAATTCAAGCTAAATTGATTAAATTAAGCATCCCAACAACATAAATATTCATAGATATGTTCAGCATAACAATAACAGAAATAAAAGAGATAGCGAACAAGAATCAAATCCGGTGTTTATTCGTGGCTTGACTAGTTTCTCCGTTGTCCTCGTCGACCAAGGCTACTATGAACACTTAATTATTGCTCCAAATAGCTGATAAATGCCCCTTTCTCAATAGGAGAAATTGGCAAGAGAGCAAGGGAATTTTGGAATGGAAAAGAAGAGAGAAGGTGGAGAGAAGAGAGGAAAGATGTCAATGGTTGAGGTGTGTTTTTCAAATAACCAGCCTAAAGGGGTTTTTATAGCTGAGGAGGGCTACTAAAAATAGTTAAAATTATTAGCCAAAGAGCCCTACCTTAGCTGGCCACATATGTGACAAGGTTGATAGTTTCAACTCAGCTAATTTAGGCTTGGGGCAAATCTATAAAGCCACCAATTGTGGAGGGGTTTGAATGCAAATTGAACAAGTCTTCAAGGGCCTCTTTACAAGCTTAAATAATAATCTAATAAGCTGATTTGTGTCAGCTTTTGGGACAGTTTTTGGGCTATCCATTTCTTGGTCGGTTCAGTTCACTTGGTTCAATTCAACTGGACCAATTTTTCATAATTAATTAATAATAATTTATTAACCTAAATTAAATTGGATATAAATTTAAATTAATTATACTATGAATTAATACATATAATTTTGGATCGTCTTAGGCTGAAATTTAGTTCGCCTCGATACTTCAAATTGCTTTTTGATTTTGCACTTTTAGCAGTGTCTGCCGAGCCATTTTTCGCCCTTTGTGCAAATCTGTTGAAAATAACCAAAATTCATCAAAATTAATTATAAAATTAATTGAAATTCAACATGTTCATATTTTAAGTGCCCTTTAATTATTTTGTAAAAATTAATTATTTTTCGGCAAGAATTTTATCGAAACTGTATAAGTTTAATTTAAAAAGGGTATGTAAAAATGTGTAAATTTACGTGCTTCAACACCTCTAAACTTAATTAATTGCTCGTCCCGAGTAATGCACAAATTAAAAATAATTACTTAGAAAACACCTTTGATAAATTCCTTCAAAATAACATTCTTTCTAGAATTATGAATTTAATATACTTATGCTTAAAAACAAGAAATTTTATAGTTATGCTACTTAAGTATACATATCGTTCAAATTAATCCCAACAACTATTATGATAGCACAATGGATTGAATTTTCTTCTTGAGAATGAGTATTAAATGGCTTGAATTTTCTTATTGAGATCAAGTTAAGCCTCGTAAGGATTTAGATCAAGCAAAAGATATAGTGTCGGACTAGTCGATTATATTTCATCGTTTTAGTGATCGAGGTAAGTTTGTATGTTTAGATATTGTATTTGATTTAAATGTTATTATGTTATTCATTGTATCTTGTCACAACAAAAATCCAATGACGTACGATGACTACTGAGCCCCATTTGAACCTTAGGAATATATGGGATACAAATGACATGTCATTAGGGTTACCAAGTTTCGGGTGCTTGTCCTGAACTTTCTACTGATGCCTAAGTTCCGGCATTTGTTGCGGATACTCGTCAGCTTGTGTGAGTGGAACGACGAAAATGTGCAAGTGTACACAATCGTAACAATTAATAAAGTGACAAGTAAATGCCGAGTTATCGTACCCACAGGGATTGTGAAAGGAATTATTTATGAAAGCTATTTAAAACACTTTGGTGAAGAAAAATACTTTTTTTGAAGAGGGTGATTAAAAACTAAGATTTTAAATTAAGTAAACTAAATAAATAAATCTCAAATGCACGATTTCAAAATACGATTTTAATCAAGATGACACAATTGTGTTAGATTAATTACATTTCTTAACTTAGAATTATTAAACTCATGTTTATATTGTTACGAATAAGTTCACAGCAACTAGGTAATTTTCTAACTTATGAACATACTCACTTACCAAAATCCATTTATCTCCTTACTATATCCCTACGTCAATTCAACCGATTAAACAAATCTTAATAGGCAAATATGTTATTCCACATACATACTTATTAATTTGAAATAATCTCTTGTACATATCCCTATGTCAATTCAAACAATTAACTCGATTTAATAAGCACATAAAAGACTATGTGAGGTAACAAAGTATCCTAACCTTGAAATAGTTTAATCACGATAATCTTGTAAGTTATGCGAGGCAAATGTATCATCAGATACCGTTGCTAATCTAACCCTTAGCTACCTTAGATGATTAAACATGCACTAATTAAATATTTTGTCCATTAATTACAATTTCAGTCCGTTTAAATAATTAATTCATTAGTTACCTAACAATTGTAATGCATGAATAACTTAGTCATTATTTTACTTAATCAAGCATCTTACCGAGGCCTATAACAACATAAACACAATTTCAATAATTTTAACAAATGAAATGCAATCAACCTAACACGAATTAAATTCAAGCTAAATTGATTAAATTAAGCATTCCAACAACATAAATATTCATAGATATGTTCAGCATAACAACAACAGAAATTAAAGAGATAGCGAACAAGAATCAAATTCGGTGTTTTTCCGTGGCTTGACTAGTTGATCCATTCTTCCTTCTCCATTGTCCTTATCGACCAAGGCTGCTATGAACACTTAATTGCTGCTCCAAATAGCTAATCAATGCCCCTTTCCCAAGAGGAGAAATCGGCAAGAGAGCAAGGGAATTTTGGAATGCAAAAGAAGAGAGAAAGTGGAGAGAAAATAGGAAATATGTGAATGCTTGAGGTGTGTTTTTCAAATGACCAGCTTAAAGGGGTTTCTATAGCTGAGGAGGGTTGCTAAAAATATCTAAAATTATCAGCCAAAGAGCTCTCCCTTGGCCGGCAACACATGTGGCAAGGTTGATAGTTTCAACTTTGCTAATTTAGGCTTGGGGCAAATCTATAAAGCCACCAATTGTGGAGGGGTTTGAATGAAACTTAAACAAGTCTTCAAGGGCCTCTTTGTAAGCTTAAATAATCAGCTAATAAGCTGATTTGGGTCAGCTCTTGGGACGGTTTTTGGGCTTTCTATTTCTTGGTCGGTTCAGTTTACTCGGTTCTGTTCAACTGGACCACTTTTTCATAATTAATTAATAATAATTTATTAACCCAATTTAAATTGGATATAAATTAAAATTAATTATATTATGAATTAATACATATAATTTTTTACCGTCTTAGGCTAAAATTTAGTCTGCCTCGATATTTCAAATTGCTTCTCGATTTTGCACTTCTAGCAGTGTCTACGGAGCCATTTTTCGCCTTTTGTGCAAATTTGTCGAAAATAACAAAATTTCATCAAAATTAATTATAAAATTAAGTTAAATTCAACATGTTCATATTTTAAGTGCACTTTAATTATTTTGTAAAAATTAATTACTTTTTGACAAGAATTTTATCGAATCTGTATGATTTTAAGTTAAAAAGAGTATGTAAAAATGTGTAAATTTTCGTGTTTCCACACCCCCAAACTTAATTCATTGCTCGTCCTGAGTAATGCCCAAATTAAAAAGTATTACTCAGAAAACACCTTTGAAAAATTCCTTCAAAATAACATTCTTCCCAAAATTATGAATTTAATATACTTATGCTTAAAAACTAGAAATTTTATAGTTATGCTACTTAAGTATACATATCGTTCAAATTAATCTCAGCAACTATTATGATAGCACAATTAGACTAAATGCTTCCTTAACAAGGCATGTTAACCCTTACCAATTTGATTTTATTTCCTTATTCAAGATTAAGCTGCAATCATTAAGTTTAACTTATGCCTTCATATGTTGAACATAGCAATTTCTCTCCACTAATGTAGGTAGCATAGAAAACTTATTTCCTTATTTAAGATTAAACTATATGATTTTAAGTTAAAAACGGTTTGTAAAAATGTGTTAATTTTCGTGTTTTCAGTGAACGGCATCATGTAGCTACGTTCTGACTGTCAGCTTGTGTGAGTAGGCCCATTTGTGACTCGTATGAGCGTTTACATAAAGGAAAAGGAAAGGAATGGTTTCGACCATGTGTGAGCTTCCTGTGTATCCGATATTATTCTATGTGGTTCAACGGGCATGTAAATGGATGAACCGGTAAGGGTTCCGATTGATTACACTATGAAATTATGGAAAGGTATGAAGTGTTAATGTAACACCCCGAACCCGAAACCGACACCGGAGTCGAACACGAGGTGTTAACTGACTTTAACCCCTTATAAAATTTATTTTCCAGACACTGCCCAATCTGTGTACTAGTCGTTTTAAAAATCATATCTTGAGTTTCGTAACTCAAAAATAAGTTTCGTGATTTTTCCCAGAAACTAGACTCATGTGCCCATCTATGTATTTTTTTTCTAGAATTTTTGGTCGGGCCAATTTGTACAGTTTATTAGTCAAAGTCTCCCATGTTGCAGGGGTCGACTACACTGACCTTTGCCGATTACGACCTGGATATCTCCCTGCACGGGGCTTCAATACTGATGCCGTTTGTTTCTATGAAAACTAGACTCAGAGAGGAATCTGTACATATATGGTACGACCCCTAATTATCTCTGGTTAATTTATATTGAATTTCCAAAGTCGGAGCAGGGAATCCAGAAACCGTTCTGGCCCTGTCCCACAAAAATCTGATTATCTCTTAATATACTGCCCATATGATCTTTTCGTTACTTCCTCATGACAACAGACTCATCGAGATTCGATTACATAATTTATTCATCAATTAATTCCACTCCTACTATTTTTAGTGATTTTTCAATCTCATGACACTGCTGCTGCCAGCATCTGTTACGAAAGTAACTAGGTCCATTTCATGCCTACCCTTGATCCAACTCAATCGAACCTTCGTGCCATTTTCGCATGGCTTAAAGTTTACAGCCAAAGTTCAAACACAACGTATTAGCTTATACATGCCAAAATGTTTTTCTAAGCCAACTAAGAAGAAGGTACCAAAACTTGCTATCCGGTGTGATGACTTTGATGACGGCCTGACCCCGCAAAAATAGATGAGTCCAAGCAACCTATAATGGGTGACAAGGAAACACCGAGTGAGTTTATAACTCAGTAAGTCATAAGCAATGCACTACCATCCATCAATAACATTATCACAAGAGGAAACAAAATGGAACGAGACAATTTACTCCATCCATACCGAACCATACCATAGTTCCTCCAACCTATCGATTCAGTTTCATATCAATTCATGCATTCACATTCCATATACTCATCAGTAGGACATTGAGGCAATTTCATAAATCAATTTATTTTCGTTACAATCAAACGACTAAACGGCCTTTCACCCATCCTACGATAAATTTTATGTACGTGACTTCAAGTATATTTGTCACATAGGTTCAAACTTACCGAGCTCAACACCAAGTATAAGCATAGCACCTATTAGCCATGTACTCAAGACACTTACCCGATCCGCTGTCCGCGATCGACTCAATAGTGTCGCACACATAGTGTCCATAATGATTCACGAATGTATATTGAGTCCGCACACTCAGTGCTATATAATCAACTCGCACACTTAGTGCTACGTAATCAAATCGCACACTTAGTGCATCATATTCATTTCGCACACTTAGTGCCGCATGGTCAATTCGCACACTTAGTGCTGTACAATTTAATCCCGCGCACTTAGCGCCAATCTCATGGTCATAAATGGTTATACCCGCACGTTTAGTACCGAGATCAACAACTCAGTACATCTTACCTCTTTTCTTTTCATTCAACAATTTCATCATCACATACGTACATGCATATATATATATATATTTATTCATTCCATTCAGCATCAATACATAAACATTATGACCATTTGAAATAATACAAACTACATGCTTAATGACTTACCTTGTGTTGGGTAAGACGGTTCCAACTCGGCTACTCAGTGATCTTTTCTTTGCCTTTATCGGATCTAGTTCCCTTTTTGCTCTTGAGCTTAAGTTCGACAAAATTTAAAATAGTCATTAATCGACTATTCAAGTATTACTTTCAGAATAATATATATATTGATTTGACTTTCACACACATAGATTATAGTAAGCTTTATAATAATCAATAAATAACTCATTGGCAAATTTTCATTAATGTTTACAACAAAATCACATATTCACTACGAGCTGTTTTCCTGAGCAGTAGTCGCTAAATTGTTTATAACTGGAGCTACAAAACTCCAAATCACTAGCCGTTAATTTTCCCTGAATATATACTCGTATATATTCCATCCATAAAATTTTCAGAATTTTAGGCTTGGCCAATCAATACCAGATTTTTCTTAAAGTTTCCCCTGTTTCACTGTTTGACTATTCTGACCACTCTTCACTACGAATCAAATTTCTCATTTTACAGAATTCAAAATGTGTTGTAGTTGATCTCATTTGAAACTAGACTCATTAAGGAGTCTAGGCATATAAATTTTATCTTATAATCATTTTTGTACAATTTATAATGATTTTCTAAAAACAGAACAGGGAATCTAGTAGTCATTTTGACTCAGCCCCACAATACTTCAAATATCTCAAGATCGGTAACTCTTTTGTTTTTATAGTTTCTTTTGTAAGAAAATAGACTCTTCAAGCTTTAATGGCATAATTCACTCAGCTTCTAATTCAACTCCTACAAATTATGGCGATTTTCCAAAATCACCTTACTGCTGCTGTCCCCAAACAGATTATTACCAAATCAAATACTAACATTAGCATTTCACCTTAATAGCTAGCTTACCAAGCCTTAATTTAACATATAATTCACACATATCACATTCAGCTATATATACATTTATCATATTTCCATTTCAGCATATATAGCTAACATTTATTCCGAAATTTTAATATCTAATTGCTTATAAACTTTCTTCGGATGTCGTCGACTAAATGATCGGCTACTCAACTACTTTTGATTTTCCCCGATCTAAATCCAATTCCTTGGTTTCTTGATCTTAACATATTCAAATAAATCTCATTTTAACATATTTTCATTCAATTTAGTCTAATAACGCATAAATGGGTAAATTACATTTTTACCGCTAATATTTCGCACTTTCACAATTTAGTCTTTATTCCACAAAACACAAAATACACAAAGTTTGGTCACACTCCTTAAGGGCCGAATCTTCCTAGCACCCATATAAGTCCATACATTTCATTTATTTCACCTTTGAGTCCTTCAAAAATTTATTTTTGTAATTTAGCCCTAACCACTCAAAATCACCAAAAACTTCAACACAAAACATATTAATCTTTAACATATCTTTCACTTTTCATCAACAACTATCAAAAAGCTCAAGCACTCATCAATGGCAAAACACAAAATCATCATCAATCCACAAAATTGAACCATGGGTTTTTAGAACTCAAGTCAACTACTAAAACATGCATGCATCTCAAGAACAACATCAAACATACCTTAGTCTAGGAAACCACCATAGCCGATTTTCTCAAGCTCTTCCCCTTCCTTTCTTTCCTCTATTCGGCCAAAGGTGTTCAAGAATGAACACATTTTTTTTTTGTTTTCTTTCTTCAACTCACGGCAACAAGGGGGGGTATGGATGAGACCATTTTTTTTTCATCACCCTTCCTTTCATTGTTTAATTACCATGCTCTTTATTTTATTTTTCTTAGCATACATCACTAGCATAACATGTTGGTGACATGTTTCCACCCATAGCATGGCCAGCCACTATGCTTTAATTTGGCTAATTTGACATGCAAGGACAAACACTTTCCCACATATATTAATGGGCCACTTGAACACTTGCCTAGCATATTTCCAAATTGTCTCACATAAGTCCCTACTAATAAATTCCACATACACTGACCAAATTAAAGTATGGAACTATCACACAAGCATTTACGCACATCATAAACACAGAATATAATCTTTAATTATTTATAAGACTCGGTTTTGTGGTCCCGAAACCACTTCCCGACTAGGGTCAATTTTGGGCTGTCACAGTTAATGATCAAATTATGTGTAGTCATGTTATGAAAAGTATGAATTCATATGTATGTGACTCCTATGTTTTTATATTATCGGATGCTCGATCGGTTTAGAAGCTCATCGGAGACCTATCATTCTATCTAGCTACTATTTTGGTAGATTTTGATGTTTTCAGTCATGGTTATAATGGCATGTATAAGTGAATTGTGTTTTGATGAGATGGTTATTAATTTGGCTTGTAAATATGGTACTATGGTTGGTGAACTTTTGGGCATTTTGATGCTTTGATGGTTGGTGTGGAAATGTTCAAATGATGGTATGTTTTGAATTACTAACTTGGTATGTTTGAATGTGTTTTGGCATGTGATCATTATGGTAAGTTTTGGTATGGAAATAGGTTAAAAATTTATGAGTCATGAATGGCTAAATTATGCTTATGTTTAAGTATATTTGGTTGTGATTGAGGTGTCTTTATGCATATTCGTTGTATGGGTAGATACCATATTGAATTAGCCTTATCATGCATGCTTTAGGTATGTTTTGAAGCTTGATTATATGTGCAAACGGCTTGTAGGTGTGAGCTTGAATTGGGCAAAAGAAATGGCTTCAAATTGGTCTATTTCTTGTCCACACGGCCTAAGACACTCAGCCGTGTGTGACACACGGCTGTGTGCCCCTTGTAGGTTCCAAAGGGTTGCAAGTTAGGCAGTTACACGGCCTAGCACACGGCCTGGCACAAGGCATGTGAGGTCATTTCAAGAGTTACACGAGCATGTGGCTTGGCTGTGTGACCCAAGTCAGAAAGTTACATGGGCACGGACACGACCTAAGACACGACCGTATGTCACTACTTTTAATGTCCACACAGCCTGAGACACGGGCATGTGTCTCAGCGTGTGAGTCACACGGTTGTGTGATTCCTGCAATGTAAAATTTTCTATCTTTTTTCGTAAAATTCTAAATGTTTCTGATTTAGTCTCGAATCATTTCTAAAGTGTTCATAAGGCCTCGATGGCTCGAATAAGGGACGCTATGCATACGTATGAATGAATTATGTTATGACTTATGAAATGTTTGGCACTGTACGTTTTAAGTTGAGATTTTTTGGTAATTTTCTGTAACCCTATTTCGGTGATGAATACAGGTTATGGGTGTTACATTTAATGGTATCAAAGCCACGATTTAGTTGATTATCAGACTGAGATAGCATGTACAAGTCTAGAAATGCATGGCATTACATAACCTGAGATAGTGTGATAACTCCTGACATGTTTTGAAATATATTTTCATATAGAAATGACATCTAACCGAATCAACTCTAATTAATTTAAAAGTAATGAGCAAGCCTCCGTTCATGGAGTAGCTTCGAGTGGCACTAGGCTCGTATCTGAGGGCTGAGAAGGAGAGGAAAAGGAAGTATTTTTCCATATAATGAGCGAATGGCTTTTCGAGTTCGTATGAATGAACCCGATGGTTAAATATCACCACCCCCACTTGTTCCCCAACCAGTCCCCATGGCTCCTCAGGGTTTGGAACCAATACGAGTCAGTAAACTGCCAGTTGATAAAATTTGTAAATATGGGGCTGAAGAATTTAGAGCTACAACTAAAGATGACCCAGAGAAATTCGAGTTCTGGTTAGAAAACATGATTAGGGTTTTCGATGAATTGTCTTGTACATCGACAGAATGTGTAAAATGTGTCGCTTCCCTATTGAAAGATTCATCTTACCAGTGGTGGAACACTTGGTACCACTGGTACCCAAAGAGGGAGTCAACTGGGAATTTTTCCAAATTGAGTTCTGAAAGAAGTACATAACTTAGAGATTTCTTGATCAGAAATGCAAAGAATTTCTTGAGCTTAAATAGAGCTGAATGACAATGTTTGATTATGGGAGGGAATTTGTTCGACTGAGCAAGTATGCCAAGGAATGTATATCAACAGAAGTTTCCATGTGTAAATGGTTTGAAGATGAGTTAAAGGAAGACATAAAGCTATTAGGCAGGATACTTGAATTGAAAGAATTCGTTGTTTTAGTTGACCTAGCTCATAAGGTTGAAGAGCTTAGCAAAGAAAAGAGAAAACAAGATTATGAAGCTCAAGATTTGAGAAAGAGATCATCGGGAAAGTCGTATCAATAGTCATCGAAGAAGTCAAAAGAAAATAATAGTCGTTCGACAGCTTCAGTGGGATACTCCAGTAGAGATAGAGGTAAACAGCATGCAAGTTTAAAACCTCAAGCTATGTCTGTAGGGAGCGTAGGCTGTGTTATGGGCAATAAGCCCAATTGTCAACAATGTGGACGATGATATTTTGGTGAGTATAAGATGAAAGTCGGGGCGTGTTTCAAATGTGGTTCTTATGAACATTTTATCCGAGATTACCCTGAGAGGTCCGAAAAAGAAAAAGCTCATATTATTCAACCGAGTAACAAAGCTGCGAGAGGGAGACCACTAAAGAACCCTTGAAATATGGGCAACAATCATAGTGGGACCAAGGACTCTGGTGTGAGATCAGAGGCATGAGCACCAGCAAGAGCTAATACGATCTGTGCACGGGAGGAAGCTTCTGCACTAGATGTTATCACTAGTACATTTTTTATCTTAGATATTGATGTTACTACTTTTATTGATCTAGGATCAATACATTCGTATGTATGCATGAATTTAGTGTCAAAGAACCTCCAAGGTCTATATGTGCTAGTTGATAAGGTGTGTAAAAACTGTCATTTGATAATTCGAGGTTGTAACTTTCCGACTGATTTGTTGTTGTCGTTTGATGAGTTTGACGTGATTTTGGGTTTGGATTGGTTGACTCTGCATGATGCTATTGTGAACTGTAGACGAAAGCTTATTGTGTTAAAGTGTCAGAATACTAAAAAGTTGTAGATTGAATTAGATAGACTGAATAGTATGTCTAATGTTATTTCAGCTATGTCAGCTTAGGGATATGTTAGAAAAGGTTGTAATGCGTACATTGCTTACATATTTTATTCTAGAATTTTTAACTTAAAATTAGAATCGGTTCGAATGGTATGTGAGTATCCAAATGTGTTTCCAAAGAAATTGCCCGAATAACCGCCGATCCGAGAGGTCAAGTTCGTTATTGAGTTAGTACCGGGAACGTCTCTGATATAAATAGCTCCTTACAGAATGGCACCTATAGAGTTGAAAGAGTTGAAAACGCTGTTGTAAGAGCTAATAGATAGGCGTTTTGCTCGACCCAATTTCTCACCTTGGGGTGCACCAGTTCTATTTGTTAAGAAAAAGGACAAATCTATATGATTATTTATTGACTATCGGTGGCTCAATAAAGTTACGATAAAGAACAAGTATCCATTGTCACGTATTGACGATCTGTTTGATCAGTTAAAAGGTGCAATAGTGTTCTTGAAGATTGATCTTCATTCTGGTTATTATCAGTTGCGAGTTAAACACTCAGATGTGTCAAAAATCGTATTCAGGATCAGGTACAGACATTATGAATTTCTTGTGATGTCGTTTGGGTTAACTAATGCACCAGTAGTATTTATGGATTTGATGAATAGAATTTTCAGACTGTATTTAGATAGATTTTTCATGGTATTCATTGATGGTATCTTAATTTATTCACGAGATTAGACAGAGCATGTCAAGCATTTGAGAATTGTTTTGCAAATGTTGCGCGAAAAGAAATTATTCGCTAAGTTTAGCAGATGTGAATTCTGGCATCGGGAAGTTGGATTTTTAGGACATGCTATATCAGTCGAGGGCATCAGAGTTGACCCGAGTAAAATCTCAGCAGTTGTTGATTGGAAGCCTCCAAGAAATGTATCTGAGATTAGAAGTTTTCTGGGTTTAGCCAGATATTACAGAAGGTTCATCAAGGGATTCTCGATGATTGCTACACCATTGTCAAGACTATTGCAAAAAAATGTAAAATTTGAATGGTTAGAGAAATGCTAGCAAAGTTTTAATCAGTTGAAAGCATTGTTAATTGAGGCACCAGTGTTAGTTCAGCCTGAGTCGGGTAAAGAACTCATGATTTATGGTGATGCATCTTTAAATGGTTTGGGTTGTGTTTTGATGCAGGAAGGCAAAGTGATAGCGTATGCCTCCAGACAGTTGAAAACGCATGAAAGGAATTCTCTGATGCATGATTTAGAACTTGCAGCTATTGTGTTTGTATTGAAAATTTGGCGACACTATTTTTACGACGAAAAATGTCATATCTTCACATATCATAAAAGCTTAAAATATTTAATGTCGCAGAAAGATTTGGATTTGAGACATTGCAGATGGCTCAAGTTATTAAAAGACTATGATTTGGTCATTGATCTGGGAAAAGCTAATATAGTTGTTGACGCTTTGAGTAGAAAGTCTCTGTTTTCTTTGTGAGCGTTGAATACGCAATTAGCGTTGTCTAATGATGGTTAGATCTTAGCTAATTTGAAAGCTAGACCAATGTTTTTACAATAAATTTACAAGGCTCAAAAATGAGATGATGTGTTGTTAACTAAACGAAAAAAGATTTAGTCGACCCCTGATTCAAATTTTCAGATTGTCCATTCATCTTGGTAGCAACAAAATGTACAGTGATTTGAAACAAATTTACTAGCCATGTATGAAACAAAAGATTTTTGAGTTCATATCGAAATGTTTAGTATGTCAGCAAGTTAAAGCTGAACAGCACGTACCTTCTGGCTTGTTACAACCAGTGATGTTTTCGAAATGGGAATGGGAGTGCGTCACGATGGATTTTGTATAAGTATTACCTTTATCTCCTAGAAAGAAAGATGCAATTTGGGTCATTTTTTATTTTCTAATGAATGCTACACATTTCATTCTAATGTGTATGGATTATTCTCTTGAGATATTAGTCGAGTTATATGTTGCTGAGAGTGTTAGATTGCACGGGGTGCCAATTTCTATTATTTTTTATAGAGATCCACGGTTTACGTCATGATTCTAGAGCAAGTCATAGAAGCTCTAGGTGCTCGTTTGCATTTTAGTATAGCGTTTCATCCACAGACTAATGGTCAGTCAGAGCAAGTGATTCAAATACTCAAGGATATGCTTCAATGCTGTGTTTTGGAATTTGAAGGTAATTGGGAGAGATTTCTACCTTTGGTTGAATTTTCGTATAACAACAGCTATCAATCGAGTATAAAGATGGCACTATACGAAGCTTTGTATGGTAGACAGTGTCGAACTCCATTGCATTGGACTAAGCTCAATGAGACTATAACAGCCCATTTTCAGTGAAGTCAGAATAGTGGTTTCGAGACCACAAATTCGATTCAGAAAGAAAAAAATTATTTTAATAGTATTGCATGGTTTGCATTATGATAAGGATGACGTATGAATATTTCTTTAAGAAAATTTTATCGATTACATGTTTAATTGATAAAAAGACCAAATTGCATAAAATGCAAAAGTTGAATTCTAGTAGCTAGAAGGATTAAATAGCTATGGAATTCAAATTTTGAGGTCCTTATAAGGCAAATAGACCATTAAGGGAAGTTAATAGATATTTATGATGATTCATCCATGGAAATTTAAGAAAAGAAAATGACTAAATTGGAAAGTGGAAAAAAATAAAAGATGATAATTAAATTAAAAGACAATATATCATTTTATATCATCATCTTCCCCAAAATTTTCTATGGAAACCCTAGCTAAGAGAGAGAACTTCAAGCAAGCTTAATTGGGTAAGTAATCATGTTCCGTTTTTAGTAATTTTTATATTTTCGAGATCGTAATAACCTAATTTGTCTATTTTGGGGATCAATTTTCAAAGTTATCAAAGTATTAAAATTTTTCCATAGATGAGTATGCTAAAGTTTTGAAATTTATGGTAGAAAATGAAAAGTTGTTGATAGATAACCAACTTTTGTAAAGGGAATTTTCATGAAATTGTGATTTAGGGACTAAATTGAAAAGATGGTAAATTCTTGGAAAATTTATATTTTTTATGAAATACATGGACTGTTATTGTTATATGAAAAATTTGGCTAGGCTTGAATAAGGATTAAATTGCATGAATTTCATTTAACGAGCCTAGGGACAAAATTAAAATTAATCAAAAGTATAGGGGTAAAATGGTACTTTTGCCTAAAATGTAAATTGGATTGAATGGAATATGAAATGTGTTAAATTGATGTTAAATTCATTTATATAGATCCGGAAAGATAAAATAATGAGTTAGATCGAGGAAAAGAAAAAGTGTCAAATTAGTAGAAACTCATATATGAGCAAGTGACGAGGTAAGTTCGTGTAACTAAATTATGTATATTAATATGTTTGAATTGAATGTTGTAAATGTAAACTATATAAATGTCTTATGTATGAAATTGATCACATGTTCAATAATGCCCAATAAGTAATAAGTCCCGTTTGAATAAATGAAATTCGATGGATATAGGATTTCTCATATTAGTTGTGGTCCTGCATATGTTGCAGACACACCATAACTCGAAAGAGCATCCTGTTATAAGCCCTCTCGAGCTTCCCATTATATGGTTTCTGCAAGCATCCTGATCAGTATCGATCCTGCATGTGTTGCGAACATACTGCAGCTCTTTGTGAGCGTCTTGTTATAAGATCGGTATGGATCTTGCATATATTGCGGACATACTGCAACTCTTTATGAGTGACCCAATATATGGCTTGCTTGAACTCCCTGATATATGTCTATTCGAAGCTTCCTAATAATAGCTCTTCGGAGTTACCTGTTAAGCTCACATAAGCTTTCTGTTTCAAAACTTATGAGTTTCCTGTTATAGCCCAGATAAGCTTCCTGTTACATGGCTCAAATGAGCTTCCTGTTATATGGCTCGAGAGAGTGCTTCTTGATTATGTACTCTAATGAGTATCCTTGAATATAAATTGACGGATTACAATTTTTTACACTTTAAGTGTACTACATGTGTGTCCATCAGTATTTCAAATAAATTCAACGTGCAAAGTTCTAACATGAGCCAAACTGAATTTGAGATGGTTTGTTATGAAAATGTACATGTTGTATGGAAATATGATAAGAAAAGTATATGAGCATAAAAGTTATTCTATGATGAGCTCATTCATGTTTCTTGACAATTGTGTGAATTACAATGACTAACATGTTTAATGAAGTTGGTTGTTTAGGCTATTAGTCAAATTTCTTGGATGCATTTTGTTTGTTTACTTTAATGGAAATGAATGGTAAGTTAAATTTCTAGTTATACGAACTTACTAAGAATTAAATGCTTACTTTGTTTTATCTTCTCTAATTTATAGTACTCAGAAGCTCGTGAAGGTTGGAATTTAGTCGGAGACACATCACACTATCCCTCAAATTTCTCGATATATAAAGCAAGTTAAATTTTGGTATAATGGATGGTATCAGCTAAGTTTGTGACAGCCCAAAGTTGACCCTAGTCGGGAAGTGGTTTCGGGACCGCTAAACCGAGTCACCGAAATGTTTGAATGTGATACTTATTGTCTAGAATATGTAATTATGAATGTGTGAAAATTTCAAGCTTCAATTTGGTTGATTTTATGTGAATTTAGTCAATAGGACTTATATGAAAAAATTCTAAAATGTGATAGGTCAATGTGTGAGGACCTATTAGTGCAAGTGGACAAAGGGGGACTTGCATGTCAAATTCCCCCCTACTAGTAGTGGCCGGCCATGACAAGCATGGTAGACCAAGTTTGATGGCCAAGACATGTCATAGACATGTTTTGTTGGTGCATCATGGGTGGAAAAAAATAAAATAATAGGCATGGAAATTAAATAATGAAAAGGAGTATGATGAATACACAAAAAAAAAGTGTGTAGTTGATTCTTTCCCCCCCCCATTGCCGTGAGCTAAAGAAAAGAGAGGAGAAGATCTTTGTTCATCCTTTTCTCACCTTCATTTAGCCTAAATTAGAAAGAAAAACAAAGAAAAAATTTTCTCATCCTTTGGTTCATCCTTGGCCAAAAATTTTAAGGAGGAAAGAAGAAGAAAGGTGAAGAGATTCGGCCATGCATGTAGCTAGGCTAAGGTATGTTTGATGATGTTCCATGAGATGCATGCATGCTTTAGTTGTTAGCTTGAGTTCTACCTAGCCCATGGTCTAAATCTTGCTATGTGATGGAAATGGCACTTGACCATGGATGCATCATTCTTGGTTGGTGTTTGATGTTGTGGTGATGAGGCATGAGGATGAGTTAAGATTCGGCCTAGGTGGAGGTTGTGTTAATGCCATTGCATGCAAAATATGAAGCTTGTTAATGATGCATGTGATGATGGCTTGATGATTCTTGAACCTCCTTTTTAGCATTTTTGTGTGAGCACATATGTGCATTGGTTGCTAAATGGAGAAGAATCGGCTAGCAAGATGTGTGCTAAGGCCGAATGTAACTTTGCATGTTAATGAGCAATGCATGTGTTAAATTGATGAAAAGGGGGAGGATGCTTTACTAGTGTGTATATGTGTGTATTAAGTGTTGAAATCGACCCCAAAAATAGACATGCATATTCGGCCAAGGGGAAAGAAATTAGCTAATATGTTGTGTTGATGCATGATTTTTGCATGTATGAGACTTTAATGTCTAATGTATAAATATGGGCTAAGTGCCTTGTGTTCATCTTTTTTATGCCTAAATGATGAAATCAATTTATTTGTTTAATTAAGCTCAAGAGCAAAGGGGAAATAAATCCGATAAAGGGAAGGAAAAAGTGGTTGAATAGCTAGCGGAATCGTTCGACAACACCCGAGGTAAGTTCTTGAGTAAGAGAGCTTAAATTACGATGTGATTAAATCATGCTCTATGTGTGGCTATTGAGCCGAATGTGCAAGGACGATATGTGCCTTGTGTTTGAGTTTCGCAAATGAAAATGAAATATGAATGTGCCATGAATTATTGTTAGATGTGCATGATTAATTGAATGCTGTCCGGGCTAAGTCCCGAAGGCTTTGTGCTAAGTGAATATATCCGGACTAAGATCCGAAGGCATTTGTGCGAGATACAAATTCCGGGTTAAGCCCCGAAGGCATTCGTGTGAGTTATTAAATCCGGGTTATGTCCCGAAGGCATTGTGTGAGTTACTAAAACCGGGCTATGTCCCGAAGGCATTTGAACGAGGAGCTATATCCGGTTAAATCCGGAAGGTACGTGATTTGGTAATGAATGAGCTTGCTGTAAAATTCCAGCGAATACTCGAAAAACATCCCAATATGGGGATATGTTACGTATGTGTTGAATTTAATCGAGCCCTTACAAATAAATGTTCGCTCAGTTGATAAACGAGCTACCGGCCTTCGGCTAAGTTAGTCTATTGTGTATGTACATAAGGGTTGTTAATGTTGTGAAGCAAGTTTGATATCGGTAAATTGCGTATTATGAAATATTCCGTTTAGCTAAATGTGTGTTATTCTTTGTTTATGCTGGAATTCCTTGCTCAAAACTTACTAAGCATAAATTGCTTACTCGTTACACTGCTCCTCTGTTTTATAGATTTTTGGTTCTCCAACTATCGGACTCGGGATCTTGAAGTCGAAGTCACCCACACTATCAAAGGCTCTTTTGGGTACTATTTTGGTTGAATTTTGATATGGCATGTATAGGACTACCCATTGTTGTTTTTCGAGTACTTTATGAAATGTATAAGTGTACAGCCATGCGAAAATGGCTTGTAGAAGTGGAGTATGGCATTAGACCATTCGTGTTTATGAATGTATAGATGGTTTCATGATGTAACTATAGTTGGAATGGAAGTGTTGAGCAAATGATCAGCCATTGGAATGGCTAAGTATGATCATATGTGGGCATATGTATGACAAGGCCCTAGTTGGTCCATGAAACCCCGAAAATATGTAAGGTTTACTTTGAAAACAGAGGCTGACAGCAGCAGTGGTGTGGATTGGAAAAATCACAAGAATTCGTAGGAGTGGAATTAAATAGTGAATAAATTATGTAATCGAACCTTTATGAATCTACTTTCATATGAAAGTAACGAAACAATCATATGAACAGTACAGTAAGAGATATTCAGGTTCTTGTGGAACAGGGCCAGAACAGTTTCTGGATTCCCTGTTCCGATTTTGGAAATTCACTATAAATTGACCAGAGATAATTAGGGGTCATACCATATATGTATGGATTCCTCTCTGAGTCTAGTTTCCATAGAAACAAACGGCATCAGTATTGAAGCTCTGTGCAGAGAGATATCCAAGTCGTAATGGGAAAAGGTCAGTGTAGTCGACCCCTGTAACATGGGAGACTTTGACTAATAAACTGTACTAATTGGCCCGACCAAAAATTCTAGAAAAACATAGATAGGTGGGGACATGAGTCTAGTTTCCGGGAAAAATCACAAAACTGATTTTCGAGTTGTGAAACTCAAGATATGATTTTTGAAGCGACTAGTAATCAGACTGGGCAGTGTCTGGAAAAATTTTTCAAAGTTTGTTAACATCTCGTGTCCGACTCCGGTGTCGGTCTCGGGTTCGGGGTGTTACAAATAAATTGGTATCAGAGCTACGGTTTAGTCGATTCTAGGACTACCGTAATGTGTTGGGTCTAGCTATACATGCCATTTTATGTGATTACTTGATAGTGTGGTGATTTCTGACAATTGTAAATGTGTTTATAGTAATGGATCCCGATCGTGACCGAGAGGTAGCTGATGATCTTGAGAGTGTAGCGCCTGCTCCCGCACAAGGGACAGTGCCGGCAGACTCTCAACCTAATGCTAGTAATCCGAATGATGAAGCTAGACAAGCATTCTATAGCGTGATGAATGATTGGTTCAACCAATACATTCGAACTAATATGGCTGTTCCACAACCTCCATTCCCGACAAATACTACCCCCGCACCTACAATACCACCGGTAACGGACCAAATAAGGTCAAATAAGCCCCCAGTTGACAGAATCCGAAAACATGGGGCTACTGAATTTAAGGCTATGGATAGCGATGATGCCGAGCAAGCTGAATTTTGGCTGGACAACACTATCCGGGTACTCGATGAGCTATCTTGTACACCCGATGAATGCCTAAAGTATGCTATCTCCTTGCTACGTGATTCTGCCTACTATTGGTGGAGTACTCTGACTTCTGTTGTGCCCCGAGAGCAAGTAACTTGGGAGTTTTTCCAAACTGAGTTTCGGAAAAAGTATATCAGTCAGAGATTTGTTGATCAAAAACAGAAGGAATTTCTTGAGCTTAAGCAAGGCTCCATGTCGGTTACTGATTACGAGCGAAAATTTGTTAGACTTAGCAAATACGCTCGGGAATGTGTTTCGTCCGAAGCTATTATGTGTAAACGCTTCGAGGATGGGCTGAATGAAGATATAAAAATGTTCGTTGGCGTTCTTGAAATACGAGAGTTCGTGGTACTTGTTGAACGAGCTTGTAAAGCCGAAGAGCTTAGAAAAGAAAAGCAAAGAGTTGATGAGGGAACTGGAGAGTTTCGTAAAAGATCCTCGGGAAGGTCTCTTCAACAGACATCGAAGAGATTTCGAGATGATGCGGGCCAGTTTAGAGGCACTTCGGGCCTTTTTAGACGAGATCGTGATCGACCCCCTGTGGGTACACGAGGCACTTCGGTCGCCAGTGTTGGGAATGAACGTCGAGATAGAACGAAATGTCAATATTGCGGTAAATGGCATTCGGGGAGTTGTAGATTCCCTGACCGCTCCTGTTACAAGTGCGGATCAGTTGACCACTTCATTAAAGATTGCCCGAGGTTGTTTGAACAGAATGAAAATCAGAGTGGGAAACCGGGTGCTACCACTGCTCGAGGTAGACCATCTGGAAATACGGGCAATGCTAGTGGTGGTCAGAGAGGATCTAGAGATGATATAACCAGATCCGAAGCTCGTGCGCCTGCTAGAGCTTATGCTATACGTGCCCGCGAGGATGCTTCTTCGCCTGATGTTATTACCGGTACATTCACTCTCTTTGATACTAATGTAATTGCTTTGATTGACCCCGGTTCTACTCATTCTTACATATGTGGAACCTTAGCATCCAGTAAGACTTTACCTATTGAGTCTACTGAGTTCGTAATTCGGGTGTCAAATCCCTTGGGTCATTACGTGCTTGTCGACAAAGTGTGTGAGAAATGTCCCCTGGAAATTCGAGGTTCCTGTTTTCCGGCGGACTTGATGCTTTTGCCGTTTGATGAATTTGATGTTATCCTTGGTTTGGATTGGTTGACCGCGCATGATGCGATTGTGAATTGCAAGAGCAAGACTATTGATTTGAGGTGCGCAAATAACGAAGTAGTCCGAATTGAGTCTGCGGACTTGGAGGGGATGCCAGCTGTAATATCAGCAATGTTGGCACAGAAATATGTAAGAAAAGGGTGCGAAGCATACCTTGCGTATGTACTTGATGACAAAGAATTAGAAAAGAAACTCGAATCTGTGCCGGTGGTTTGTGAATACCCGGATGTTTTTCCCGAAGAATTACCGGGTTTACCACCTGTTCGGGAGGTAGAGTTTGGTATTGAGCTTGTACCTGGGACTACGCCGATTTCGATAGCTCCGTATCGTATGGCACCAACCGAGTTAAATGAGTTGAAAGCTCAGTTGCAAGAACTGACGGATAGAGGTTTCGCTCGACCAAGTTTCTCACCTTGGGGTGCACCAGTATTGTTCGTGAAAAAGAAGGACGGAACCATGAGGTTGTGCATTGACTATCGTCAGCTGAATAAAGTGACGATAAAGAACAAATATCCGTTGCCGCGGATCGATGATTTGTTCGACCAACTGAAGGGAGCCTCAGTGTTCTCAAAAATAGATTTGAGATCGGGCTATTATCAGTTGCGAATTCGAGATTCAGATATTCCTAAAACTGCCTTCAGAACGAGATATGGTCACTACGAATTCTTAGTGATGCCGTTTGGGCTCACTAATGCCCCTGCAGTATTTATGGATTTGATGAATCGGATCTTCAGACCGTATTTGGATTGGTTCGTAGTTGTGTTCATTGATGACATTTTGGTCTATTCAAGAGATGAGACCAAACATGCTGAGCATCTGAGGCTAGTGCTGCAAATTTTGCGGGATAAGCAGTTATATGCTAAGTTCAGTAAGTGTGAGTTCTGGTTAAGAGAGGTTAGCTTCTTGGGTCATGTGGTATCCGCGTCGGGTATTCGAGTTGACCCGAACAAAATTTCAGCCATACTTGACTGGAAACCTCTGAGAAATATTACTGAAGTTCGGAGCTTTTTGGGGCTCGTCGGTTATTACCGATGATTTGTAAAAGGTTTCTCGATGATAGGCACACCAATGACGAAGCTACTTCAAAAGGATGTTAAGTTCGAGTGGACGGAGAAATGTCAGAAAAGTTTCGACCAACTGAAAACTCATTTGACTGAAGCTCCAATTTTGGTGCAACCCGAATCAGGTAAAGAGTTTGTCATTTATAGTGACGCATCCCTACTTGGGTTGGGTTGCGTATTGATGCAAGAAGGTCGAGTCGTGGCCTATGCGTCGAGACAATTGAAGCCACACGAGAGGAATTATCCGACCCATGATCTCGAACTAGCTGCCATCGTGTTTGCTTTAAAAATATGGCGACATTATCTGTTTGGTGAGAAGTGCCATGTATTTTCGGATCACAAAAGTCTCAAATATTTGATGACTCAACGAGACTTGAATCTGCGACAAAGACGTTGGCTTGAGTTGTTGAAAGATTACGAGCTTGTCATTGATTACCACCCGGGAAAGGCTAACGTGGTTGCGGACGCCTTAAGCCGGAAGTCATTGTTTGCTTTACGAGCGATGAACGTGCATTTGTCTGTTCTACCAGACAATGTGTTAGTAGTTGAATTAAAAGCTAAACCATTACTGACTCACCAAATTCGTGAAGCTCAGAAAGTCGATGATGAATTGGTTGCAAAACGGGCTAAGTGTTTTCCGAACGAGGAATCGGAGTTTCAAATTGATGATGATGATTGTGTGAGGTTCAGAAATCGTTTGTATGTTCCAAGGAATTCGGAACTCATTTCGATGATTCTGAACGAAGCCCATTGTAGCCGAATGTCAATTCACCCGGGGAGTACGAAAATGTACAACGATTTGAAACGTCAATTTTGGTGGCATGGTATGAAACGGGACATCTCCGACTTTGTTTCGAGATGTTTAATATGTCAACAAGTGAAAGCGGAACATCAAGTGCCTTCAGGATTACTCCAGCCGATCATGATACCCGAGTGGAAATGGGATCGAGTCACAATGGAATTTGTGTCCGGACTGCCCTTGTCAGCAAGTAAGAAGGATGCGATATGGGTTGTTGTTGATAGACTGACAAAGTCGGCTCATTTCATCCCCGTACGTACGGATTTTTCATTGGATAAACTAGCTGAATTGTACGTTTATCAAATTGTGAGATTACACGGGGTACCTGTTTCTATCGTGTCGGATAGAGATCCGAGATTCACCTCACGATTTTGGAAGAAATTACAAGAAGCTCTGGGTACCAAGCTGCATTTTAGCACTGCTTTTCACCCCCAAACCGATGGTCAATCCGAGCGGATAATTCAGATACTTGAGGATATGTTGAGATGTTGCATCCTCGAGTTCAGTAGTTCATGGGAACGGTATTTACCTTTGATTGAATTCGCTTACAACAATAGTTTTCAATCAAGTATTAAGATGGCACCTTACGAGGCTTTGTACGGTCGTAAATGCCGTACACCATTGTTTTGGACCGAGCTCGGTGAAAGTAAAATTTTCGGAGTCGATTTGATTAAAGATGCTGAACAGAAAGTAAAGGTAATCCGTGAAAGTCTGAAGGTAGCCACAGATCGTCAGAAGTCGTACGCAGATTTGAAACGAAAAGACATCGAGTATCAGGTGGGAGACAAAGTGTTCCTTAAGGTTTCACCTTGGAAAAAGATACTCAGGTTCGGCCGTAAGGGCAAGTTGAGCCCAAGATTCATTGGGCCGTACGAAATCTCCGAACGAGTTGGTCCGGTTGCGTATAGATTGATTTTGCCCCCGGAGCTTGAAAAGATTCATGACGTCTTTCATGTTTCGATGCTTCGACGCTATCGATCTGATCCATCGCATATAATTAGCCCATCAGAGGTTGAAATTCAAGTCGACATGAGCTATGAAGAAGAACCGATGCGTATCCTAGCTCGTGAAGTGAAGGAGTTGCGAAACAAAAGAGTTCCGCTAGTAAAGGTGTTATGGCTCAAACACGGGATCGAGGAAGCTACTTGGGAGACCGAGAGCTCGATGAAAGAACGATACCCAAACCTATTTACCGGTAAGATTTTCGGGGACGAAAATTTCTTAAGTGGGGGAGAGTTGTGACAGCCCAAAGTTGACCCTAGTCGGGAAGTGGTTTCGGGACCGCTAAACCGAGTCACCGAAATGTTTGAATGTGATACTTATTGTCTAGAATATGTAATTATGAATGTGTGAAAATTTCAAGCTTCAATTTGGTTGATTTCATGTGAATTTAGTCAATAGGACTTATGTGAGAAAATTCTAAAATGTGATAGGTCAATGTGTGAGGACCTATTAGTGCAAGTGGACAAAGGGGGGACTTGCATGTCAAATTCCCCCCCTACTAGTAGTGGCCGGCCATGACAAGCATGGTAGACCAAGTTTGATGGCCAAGACATGTCATAGACATGTTTTGTTGGTGCATCATGGGTGGAAAAAAATAAAATAATAGGCATGGAAATTAAATAATGAAAAGGAGTATGATGAATACACAAAAAAAAGTGTGTAGTTGATTCTTTTCCCCCCCCCATTGCCGTGAGCTAAAGAAAAGAGAGGAGAAGATCTTTGTTCATCCTTTTCTCACCTTCATTTAGCCTAAATTAGAAAGAAAAACAAAGAAAAAATTTTCTCATCCTTTGGTTCATCCTTGGCCAAAAATTTTAAGGAGGAAAGAAGAAGAAAGGTGAAGAGATTCGGCCATGCATGTAGCTAGGCTAAGGTATGTTTGATGATGTTCCATGATATGCATGCATGCTTTAGTTGTTAGCTTGAGTTCTACCTAGCCCATGGTCTAAATCTTGCTATGTGATGGAAATGGCACTTGACCATGGATGCATCATTCTTGGTTGGTGTTTGATGTTGTGGTGATGAGGCATGAGGATGAGTTAAGATTCGGCCTAGGTGGAGGTTGTGTTAATGCCATTGCATGCAAAATATGAAGCTTGTTAACGATGCATGTGATGATGGCTTGATGATTCTTGAACCTCCTTTTTAGCATTTTTGTGTGAGCACATATGTGCATTGGTTGCTAAATGGAGAAGAATCGGCTAGCAAGATGTGTGCTAAGGCCGAATGTAACTTTGCATGTTAATGAGCAATGCATGTGTTAAATTGATGAAAAGGGGGAGGATGCTTTACTAGTGTGTATATGTGTGTATTAAGTGTTGAAATCGACCCCAAAAATAGACATGCATATTCGGCCAAGGGGAAAGAAATTAGCTAATATGTTGTGTTGATGCATGATTTTTGCATGTATGAGACTTTAATGTCTAATGTATAAATATGGGCTAAGTGCCTTGTGTTCATCTTTTTGATGCCTAAATGATGAAATCAATTTATTTGTTTAATTAAGCTCAAGAGCAAAGGGGAAATAAATCCGATAAAGGGAAGGAAAAAGTGGTTGAATAGCTAGCGGAATCGTTCGACAACACCCGAGGTAAGTTCTTGAGTAAGAGAGCTTAAATTACGATGTGATTAAATCATGCTCTATGTGTGGCTATTGAGCCGAATGTGCAAGGACGATATGTGCCTTGTGTTTGAGTTTCGCAAATGAAAATGAAATATGAATGTGCCATGAATTATTGTTAGATGTGCATGATTAATTGAATGCTGTCCGGGCTAAGTCCCGAAGGCTTTGTGCTAAGTGAATATATCCGGACTAAGATCCGAAGGCATTTGTGCGAGATACAAATTCCGGGTTAAGCCCCGAAGGCCTTTGTGCGAGATACTAAATCCGGGTTAAGTTCCGAAGGCATTCGTGCGAGTTATTAAATCCGGGTTATGTCCCGAAGGCATTGTGTGAGTTACTAAAACCGGGCTATGTCTCGAAGGCATTTGAACGAGGAGCTATATCCGGTTAAATCCGGAAGGTACGTGATTTGGTAATGAATGAGCTTGCTGTAAAATTCCAGCGAATACTCGAAAAACATCCCAATATGGGGATATGTTACGTATGTGTTGAATTTAATCGAGCCCTTACAAATAAATGTTCGCTCAGTTGATAAACGAGCTACCGGCCTTCGGCTAAGTTAGTCTATTGTGTATGTACATAAGGGTTGTTAATGTTGTGAAGCAAGTTTGATATCGGTAAATTGCGTATTATGAAATATTCCGTTTAGCTAAATGTGTGTTATTCTTTGTTTATGCTGGAATTCCTTGCTCAAAACTTACTAAGCATAAATTGCTTACTCGTTACACTGCTCCTCTGTTTTATAGATTTTTGGTTCTCCAACTATCGGACTCGGGATCTTGAAGTCGAAGTCACCCACACTATCAAAGGCTCTTTTGGGTACTATTTTGGTTGAATTTTGATATGGCATGTATAGGACTACCCATTGTTGTTTTTCGAGTACTTTATGAAATGTATAAGTGTACAGCCATGCGAAAATGGCTTGTAGAAGTGGAGTATGGCATTAGACCATTCGTGTTTATGAATGTATAGATGGTTTCATGATGTAACTATAGTTGGAATGGAAGTGTTGAGCAAATGATCAGCCATTGGAATGGCTAAGTATGATCATATGTGGGCATATGTATGACAAGGCCCTAGTTGGTCCATGAAACCCCGAAAATAGGTAAGGTTTACTTTGAAAACAGAGGCTGACAGCAGCAGTGGTGTGGATTGGAAAAATCACAAGAATTCGTAGGAGTGGAATTAAATAGTGAATAAATTATGTAATCGAACCTTGATGAATCTACTTTCATATGAAAGTAACGAAACAATCATATGAACAGTACAGTAAGAGATATTCAGGTTCTTGTGGAACAGGGCCAGAACAGTTTCTGGATTCCCTGTTCCGAATTTGGAAATTCACTATAAATTGACCAGAGATAATTAGGGGTCATACCATATATGTATGGATTCCTCTCTGAGTCTAGTTTCCATAGAAACAAACGTTATCAGTATTGAAGCTCTGTGTAGAGAGATATCCAAGTCGTAATGGGAAAAGGTCAGTGTAGTCGACCCCTGTAACATGGGAGACTTTGACTAATAAACTGTACTAATTGGCCCGACCAAAAATTCTAGAAAAAAATACATAGGTGGGGACATGAGTCTAGTTTCAGGGAAAAATCACAAAACTGATTTTCGAGTTGTGAAACTCAAGATATGATTTTTGAAGCGACTAGTACTCAGACTGGGCAGTGTCTGGAAAAATTTTTCAAAGTTTGTTAACATCTCGTGTCCGACTCCGGTGTCGGTCTCGGGTTCGGGGTGTTACAAAGTTAGGCATAATGATGAAATATTTTGGTTGTAAATAGCCATTGGAATGGCTAGTGTAAGGCATATTTTGATGTAATTATATAGTCTTATCAAGTTTGATGTGTGATAAAATGGTGAGATGATGGGAAGTATATAAACCTATTGATGAATGGTTTCTAATTAGCATAATTGATAAAGCATGCTTATAAGCATAAATGTGTTTTTGGTAAGTTTAAACACTTGCACGTATGAGATAATATTCATGCATAAAACTTGGTATTGGCATTGATTTGAGGGTTACGAATTGGCTTATAAATGTGTTTCGATGATGTTGTAGGTGAAAGGAAAATTGGGTGAGATAAGTCGCCTAAAAATGACCTATTTTTCGTCCACAGGGGCAGAGACATGGGCATCTGTCTCAGCTGTATGTGACACACGGCTATGTGCATAGGCGTGTGGTTTGGCCGTGTGTTCCCTACACCTAATTTTTGAAAATTAAATTGTCCACACGGCCTAGCACATGGGCGTGTGGCTGGCCGTGTGACCCAAGTCAGAGAGTTACACGAGTATGGACACAGGCTGGGACACAGTCGTGTGCCTCAAATCGAATGCCCACATGGCCTAGGACACGGGCATGTCACTTGGCCGTGTGAGCCACACAGCCTGGCCACACAGGCATGTGTCCCTTGCACCTAAGAAAAATTTTAAACTTTCTCGAAAAATTCTCTGAGTTTCCGATCTAGTCTCGACTTTTTCTAATGCATAAATTGGGTCTCAAGGGCCCATATAAGAGACATTATGATTCAATAGGTTAGATTTTGGATATGAATAGTAAATGATACAATTTAATTATATTTTATGTGTAAACTTCCGTAATGCTCTGTAACCCTGTTTCAGCGACGGATATGGGTTAGGGGTGTTATAGAGAAAAAGCTACACGGGGTTGATTTGATACAAGGAACCAAAGAAAAAGTTAAAGTTATTCGTGATAGTTTAAAAACAGCTTCAGTTCAACAGAAATCATATGTTGATTTGAAAAGAGAAGACATTGAATTTCAGGTCAGCGATAAAGTGTTTTTGAAAGTCTCGCCCTGGAAGAAAGTCCTACAGTTTGGTCATAAAGGAAAGCTTAGTCTGCATTTTTTGGGGTCGTATGAGATTATCGAAAGAATCGAGCCAGTAACTTACTAATTAACTTTGCAATCAGAGTTTAAAAAGATCCATAATGTGTTTCATGTATCTATGTTACAATGGTACCGATCAGACCAATCACATATAATTTCACCTGTGGATGTAGAGATTCAGCCTGACATGTCGTAAAGCAAATAACAAATTAGAATTTTAGCTCGAGAAGTTAAGGAATTGAGAAATAAAAGAATAGCTTTAGTGAAAGTCCTTTGGCAACGACACGGCTTAGAAAAAGCCACTTGGGAACTAGAAGAAGCTATGAAAGCACAATACTTGATGTGACAGCCCTAAATTGACCCTAGTCGGAAAGTGGTTTCGGGACCACTAAACCGAGTCACAAAAATAATTAGATGTTATATTCTATGTTTATTTCATGTGAAAGTGCATGTGTGAAAATTTCATGCTTTGATTTTGCCAATTGTGAGTGAAATTATGAAAAATGACTCATGTGAAAATTTTTGCAAATGCTATGGGCTAATTTATAGTGGCCAAATAACTTATAGTATGAAATAGGTGGATTTGCATGTCAAATTTCCCACCTTAAAACCTAGTGGCCGGCCATGATGGGCATGATAAGCATTTGTGCAATTTTTTATTATATTGAAATTATGGCATAAGTATGGCACAAATAAAATATGTTATTTTGTGTCATAAAATGTTAGTAATAAAATAAATAAAAGAGAGAATAAAAGAAAAGTAATGAAAAAAAAAAAGATCATCATTCATGTTCTTGCTAGCCGTGAGCTAAAGAAAAGAAAGGAGAAAAAAATGTGTTCATCCTTTTTCATCTTCATCCTTGGCCGAAAATGCTAAGAAGAAGGGGGAAGGGGAAGTAAAACATTCGGCCACTCCTTCTAGTCTTGAATAAGGTATGTAATGCATGGTAGCTTTTGGAAATTTTTGAATGTATTAAGCTAGTTACTAAGTCCCTTAGTTAGCCCATGTTCAAATCTTGAATCTTGTTGGTAACATGAGCAATCGGTCATGAGAAAATGTTCAAGAAATGGTTGTTGTTCATGTTATTTGGATGAGAAATGGTGAGTTTTGTTGTTTCATGTTAAAGTTAGGTGAATGATGATAGAGGAGTGTTTGAACTATAAAAAGAATCATAGGTGAGCATTAGACACTAAGGAAAAAGAATCGGCTACCTTGTTATGAGCTAGGGCCGAATGTGAGTTTGGTTGTGTTTGAATATTACATGCTTGGTCGAATGGTGGATGAAAGTGCCGAATGTGATCTTTGGTTTGGCATGAAGTAGTAAATTAAGGTTTGCTAAGCTAGCTAGTAAGGTGAAATGCAAATGTTAGTGTTTGATATGGTAATAATCTGCTTGGGGACAGCAGCAGTAACGTGACTTTAGAAAATCACCATAAATTTATGGATTTGAATTAGAGGCTGAATGAGACATGAAATTAAAGCTTAATGAGTCTAGTTTCTTATAAAAGAAACCGTGTAAGCAAAGGAATTTCCGATAATGAGATACTTAAAGTTGTGTGAGACAGCGCAGAATGACACTGTAATCCTCTGTTCTGTTTTTAGAAAATCATTATAAATTGTACAAAAATGGTTATAAGATAAAATTTATATTCTTAGACTCCTTAATGAGTCTAGTTTCAAATGAAATCAAATACAACACATTTTGAATTCTGTAAAATGAGAAATTTGATTCGTAGTGAAGAGTGGTCAGATTAGTCAAACAGTGAAACAAGGGAAACTTTAAGAAAAATCTGGTATTGATTGGCCAAGCCTAAAATTCTGAAAATTTTATGGATGGAAGATGTACGAGTCTATATTCAGGGAAAATTAACAGCAAGTGATTTGGAGTTTTGTAGCTCCAGTTATAAATAATTTAGTGACTGCTGCTCAGGAAAACAGCTCGTAGTGAATATGTGATTTTGTTGTAAACATTATTGAAAATTTGCTAATGAATTATTTATTGATTTTTATAAAGCTTATTATAATCTATGTGTGTGAAAGTCGAATCAATATATATATTATTCTGAAAGTAATACTTGAATAGTCGATTAATGACTATTTTAAAATTTGTTGAACTTAAGCTCAAGAGCAAAGGGGAACTAAATCCGATAAAGGGAAGGAAAAAGTAATTGAATAGCCATTGAAGTCGTTCGACAACATCCGAGGTAAGTCTTCGAGTAATGACCCTACGTGAATTATATTGAAATGATTAGTCATACTATGATGGATAGTCGAATGTGCATAGAGACTATGTTATAAAGCCAATTGAAATCATGCTCTTTGTGTGTGGCTATTGAGCCGAAATTGGAAAGGTTTAATAAATGCTTTGTGTTTGAGCCTTAGTAACGAAAGTGAAACATGGATGTGTCATTATTGTTGATATATGTGTGCATGAGCATTTGAATGATATCCGGGCTAAGACCCGAAGGCATTTGTACGAATTGATATATCCGGGTTAGGACCCGAAGGCATTTGTGCGAATTGATATATCCGGGCTAAGACCCGAAGGCATTTGTGCGAATTGATATATCCGGGCTAAGACCCGAAGGCATTTGTGCGAATTGATATATCCGGGCTAAGACCCGAAGGCATTTGTGCGAATTGATATATCCGGGATAAGACCCGAAGGCATTTGTGCGAATTGATATATCCGGAATAAGACCCGAAGGCATTTGTGCGAATTGATATATCCGGGATAAGACCGAAGGCATTTGTGCGAACTGATATATCCGGGTTAAGACCCGAAGGCATTTGTGCGAATTGATATATCCGGGCTAAGACCCGAAGGCATTTGTGCGAATTGATATATCCGGGCTAAGACCCGAAGGCATTTGTGCGAATTGATATATCCCATTTGTGAGAATTGATATATCCGGGATAAGACCCGAAGGCATTTGTGAGAATTGATATATCCGGGCTAAGACCCGAAGGCATTTGTGCGAATTGATATATCCGGGATAAGACCCAAAGGCATTTGTGCGAATTGATATATCCGGGATAAGACCCGAAGGCATTTGTGCGAATTGATATATCCGGGCTAAGACCCGAAGGCATTTGTGCGAATTGATATATCCGGGATAAGACCCAAAGGCATTTGTGCGAATTGATATATCCGGGATAAGACCGAAGGCATTTATGCGAACTGATATATCCGGGCTAAGACCCGACGGCGTTTGTGCGAATTGATATATCCGGGCTAAGACCCGAAGGCAATTGTGCAAGTTGATATATCCGGGCTAAGACCCGAAGGCATTTGTGCGAATTGATATACCCGGGTTAAGACCCGAAGGCAATTGAGCTTGTGGTTATATCCGGCTAAATTCCGAAGAAACTTGGGTTTGAATGTGAGCGTTTTGTGCTGCAATAAATTCAATTAATACGCTCGATAAACCCAAACGATAAGGTATGTTTGCATGTGCTTCGAAAAAAAAAAAAAAGGTCGATTCGTTTTAAATAATATTCGTTCAATCGACTAACGAAATTTTCGGCTTTTAGATAGGTTGATACCTTGTGTGTGTATATGTTGATGAAGTGTGAAGTAAGTATGCTTATGAGAATGTGAATTATTAAAGTGATTTATTTAGCTATGTGAATGCAATACTTTAGTCAAAGCCGATTTCATTACTTGAAACTTACTAAGCTTTAAAATGCTTACCCCGTTGCTTTGGCTCTCTGTTTTATAGATATTGTTCGTTAGCTATCGGATTCGGGATCATCGAAGTCGAAGTCATCCACACTATCAAAGCTCTTTTGGTACTCTTTTAGTTGAACTCTGGATATGGCATGTATAGGACTACCCGTTTGTTGTGGGTCATGGACCCTTTGGACTTGTATAATTTTGGTTAGCCATGCGAAAATGGCTTATATATGTTTGAGTATAATGTTATAATCATTTAGTGTGAATATGCTTGACAAGGATTGGCCATGGGAATGGTTAATCACCATCATCATTTGTGCTACTCATGCTAAAAGGGCTAGTTGAATCATGGAAACTATGAAATAGGTAAAGTCTACCTTAAAGGCAGATGCTGACAGCAGCAGTGATGTAGATTTGGAAAATCACTAAAAATAGTAGGAATGGAATTAAATAGTGAATAAATTATTTAAACGAACCCTGATGAATCTATTTTCATAGGAAAGTAACGAAATGATCATATGGACAGTATGTTAAGAGATATTCAGGTTCTCGTGAGACAGGGCCAGAACGGTTTCTGGATTCCCTGTTCCGACTTTGGAAATTCATTATAAATTAACCAGAGATAATTAGGAGTCATATCATATATGTATAGATTCCTATCTGAGTCTAGTTTCCATAAAAACAAACGACATCAGTATTGAAGCTCTGTGCAGGGAGATATCCAAGTTGTAATGCGCAAAGGTCAGTGTAGTCGATCCCTGTATCATGGGGAAATTTGACTAATAAACTGTACTAATTGGCCTAACCAAAAATTCTAGAAAAAAATATGTAGATGGGAATATGAGTCTAGTTTCAGGGAAAAATCACGAAACTGATTTTTGAGTTGTGAAACTCAAGATATGATTTTTAAAGCGACTAGTACGCAGATTGGGCAGTGTCTGGGAAATATTTTTATAAGGGGTTTAAAGTCTGTTAACACCTCGTGTTCGACTCCGGTGTCGGTCTCGGGTTTGGGGTGTTACATTTGATTGGTATCAGAGCCACGGTTTAGTCGATTCTAGGATTACCGTAATGCGTTGGGTCTAGCTATACATGCCATTTTATGTGATTATCTGATAGTGTGGTGATTTCTGACATTTGCAAATGTGTTTATTATAGTAATGGATCCCGATCCCGACCGAGTGGTAGCTGATGATCTTGAGAGTGTAGCGCCTGCTCCGCACAAGGGACAGCGCCGGCAGACTCTCAACCGAATGCTAGTAACCCGAATGATGAAGCTAGACAAGCTTTCTATAGCGTGATGAATGATTGGTTTAACCAATACATTCGAACTAATACGGCTGTTCCACAACCTCCATTCCCGACTAATACAACCCCGCACCTACAATACCTCTGGTAACTGACCAAATAAGGTCAAATAAGCCCCCAGTTGACAAAATCCGAAAACATGGGGCTACTGAATTTAAGGCTACGGATAGCGACGATGTCGAGCGAGCTTGTAAAGCCGAAGAGTTTAGAATAGAAAAACAAAAAGTTGATGTGAGAACTGGAGAGTTTCGTAAAAGATCCTCGGGAAAGTCTCTTCAACAGGCATCGAAGAAATTTCGAGATGATGTGGGTCGGTCTAGAGGCACTTCGGGCCTTTTTAGACGAGATCGTGATCGACCCCCTGTGGGTACCCGAGGCACTTCGATCGCCAGTGTTGGGAATGAACGCCGAGACAGAACAGAATGTCGATATTGTGGTAAATGGCATTCGGGGAGTTGTAGATTCCATGACCGCTCCTGTTACAAGTGTGGATCAGTTGACCACTTCATTAAAGATTGCCCGAGGATGTCTGAACAGAATGTAAATCAGAGTGAGAAACCGGGTGCTACCACTGCTCGAGGTAGACCATCTAGAAATACGGGCAATGCTAGTGGTGGTCAGAGAGGATCTAGAGATGCTACGACCAGATCCGAGGCTCGTGCGCCTGCTGGAGCTTATGCTATACGTGCCCGCGAGGATGCTTCTTCGCCTGATGTTATTACCGGTACTTTTACTCTCTTTGATACTAATGTAATTGCTTTGATTGACCCCGGTTCTACTCATTCTTACATACGTGAAACCTTAGCATCCAGTAAGACTTTACCTATTGAGTCTACTGAGTTCGTAATTCGGGTGTCAAATCCCTTGAGTCGTTACGTGCTTGTCGACAAAGTGTGTAAGAAATGTCCCCTAGTAATCCGAGGTTCCTGTTTTCCGGCGGACTTGGATGGGTTGCCAGCTGTAATATCCTCAATGTTGGCACAGAAATATGTAAGAAAAGGTTGCGAAGCATACCTTGCGTATGTACTTGATGACAAAGAATTAGAAAAGAAACCCGAATCTGTGCCGGTGGTTTGTGAATACCCGGATGTTTTTCCTGAAGAATTACCGGGTTTACCACCTGTTCGGGAGGTAGAGTTTGGTATTGAGCTTGTACCTGGAACTACGCCGATTTCGATAGCTCCGTATCGTATGGCACCAACCGAGTTAAAAGAGTTGAAGGCTCAGTTGCAAGAATTGACGGATAGAGGTTTTGCTCGACCAAGTTTCTCACCTTGGGGTGCACCAGTATTGTTCGTGAAAAAGAAGGACGGAACCATGAGGTTGTGCATTGACTATCGTCAGCTGAATAAAGTGACGATAAAGAACAAATATCCGTTGCCGCGCATCGATGATTTGTTCGACCAACTGAAGGGAGCCTCAGTGTCCTCAAAAATAGATTTGAGATCGGGCTATTATCAGTTGCGAATTCGAGATTCGGACATACCCAAAACTGCCTTCAGAACGAGATATGGTCACTACGAATTCTTAGTGATGCCGTTTGGGCTCACTAATGCCCTTGCGGTATTTATGGATTTGATGAATCGGATCTTCAGACCATATTTGGATCGGTTCGTAGTTGTGTTCATTGATGACATCCTGGTCTATTCAAGAGATGAGACCGAACATGCCGAGCATCTGAGGCTAGTGTTACAAATTTTGCGGGATAAGCAGTTATATGCTAAGTTCAGTAAGTGTGAGTTCTGGTTAAGAGAGGTTAGCTTCTTGGGTCATGTGATATCCGCATCGGGTATTCGAGTTGACCCGAACAAAATCTCAGCCATACTTAACTGGAAACCTCCAAGAAATATTACTGAGGTTCGGAGCTTTTTGGGACTCGCCGGTTATTACCGACGATTTGGCAAAGGTTTCTTGATGATAGCCACACAAATGACGAAGCTACTTCAAAAGGATGTTAAGTTCGAATGGATGGAGAAATGTCAGAAAAGTTTCGATCAACTGAAAACTCATTTGACTGAAGCTCCAATTTTAGTGCAACCCGAATCAGGCAAAGAGTTTGTCATTTATAGTGACGCATCCCTACTTGGGTTGGGTTGCGTATTGATGCAAGAAGGTCGAGTTGTGGCCTATGCGTCAGGACAATTGAAGCCACACGAGAGCAATTATCCAACCCATGATCTCGAACTAGCTGCCATCGTATTTGCTTTGAAAATATGGCGACATTATTTGTTTGGTGAGAAGTGCCATGTATTTTCGGATCACAAAAGTCTCAAATATTTGATGACCCAGCGAGACTTGAATCTGCGACAAAGGCGTTGGCTTGAGTTGTTGAAAGATTATGAGCTGGTCATTAATTATCACCCGGGAAAGGCTAATGTGGTTGCGGACGCCTTAAGCCGGAAATCACTATTTTCTTTGCGAGCGATGAATGTACACTTGTCCGTTCTACCCGACAATGTGTTAGTAGCTGAATTAAAAGCCAAACCATTATTGATTCATCAAATTCGTGAAGCTCAGAAAGTCGATGATGAATTGGTTGCAAACGGGCTGAGTGTGTTCCGAACAAGGAATCGGAGTTTCAAATCGATGATGATGATTGTTTGAAGTTCAGAAGTCGTTTGTGTGTTCCAAGGAATTCGGAACTCATTTCGATGATTCTGAACGAAGCCCATTGTAGCCGAATGTCAATTCACCCAGGGAGTACGAAAATGTACAACAATTTGAAACGTCGATTTTGGTGGCATGGTATGAAACGAGACATCTCCGATTTTGTTTCGAGATGTTTAATATGTCAACAAGTGAAAGTCTGAAGGTAGCCACAGATTGTCAAAAGTCGTATGCGGATTTGAAAAGAAAAGACATTGAATATCAGGTTGGAGATAAAGTGTTTCTTAAAGTTTCGCCTTGGAAAAAGGTACTCAGATTTGGCCGTAAGGGCAAATTGAGTCCGAGGTTCATTGGGCCGTATGAAATATCCGAAAGAATTGGTCCAGTGGCGTATAGATTGATTTTACCCCCTGAACTTGAAAGGATTCACAACGTTTTTCATGTTTCGATGCTTCGACGTTATAGATCCGATCCGTCACATGTGATTAATCCCTCGGAAGTTGAAATTCAATCTGACTTGAGTTATGAAGAAGAACCGATTCGTATTCTAGCTCGTGAAGTGAAAGAGTTGCGAAACAGAAGGGTTCCGTTAGTTAAGGTGTTATGGTTCAAACACGGGATCGAGGAAGCTACTTGGGAAACCGAGAGCTCGATGAAAGAACGATACCCAAACCTATTTATCGGTAAGATTCTCGGGGACGAAAATTTCTTAAGTGGGGGAGAGTTGTGACAGCCCTAAATTGACCCTAGTCGGAAAGTGGTTTCGGGACCACTAAACCGAGTCACAAAAATAATTAGATGTTATATTCTATGTTTATTTCATGTGAAAGTGCATGTGTGAAAATTTCATGCTTTGATTTTGCCAATTGTGAGTGAAATTATGAAAAATGACTCATGTGAAAATTTTGCAAATGCTATGGCTAATTATAGTGGCAAATAGCTTATAGTATGAAATAGGTGGATTTGCATGTCAAATTTCCACTTAAACTAGTGGCGCCATGATGGCATGATAAGCATTTGTGCAATTTTTTTTATATTGAAATTATGGCATAAGTATGCACAAATAAAATATGTTATTTGTGTCATAAATGTTAGTAATAAAATAAATAAAAGAGAGAAAAAGAAAGTAATGAAAAAAAAAGATCATATTCATGTTCTTGCTAGCCGTGAGCTAAAGAAAAGAAAGGAGAAAAAAATGTGTTCATCCTTTTTCATCTTCATCCTTGGCCGAAAATGCTAAGAAGAAGGGGGAAGGGGAAGTAAAACATTCGGCCACTCCTTCTAGTCTTGAATAAGGTATGTAATGCATGGTAGCTTTTGGAAATTTTTGAATGTATTAAGCTAGTTACTAAGTCCCTTAGTTAGCCATGTTCAAATCTTGAATCTTGTTGGTAACATGAGCAATCGGTCATGAGAAAATGTTCAAGAAATGGTTGTTGTTCATGTTATTTGGATGAGAAATGGTGAGTTTTGTTGTTTCATGTTAAAGTTAGGTGAATGATGATAGAGGAGTGTTTGAACTATAAAAAGAATCATAGGTGAGCATTAGACACTAAGGAAAAAGAATCGGCTACCTTGTTATGAGCTATAACGAAATGATCATATGGACAGTATGTTAAGAGATATTCAGGTTCTCGTGAGACAGGGCCAGAACGGTTTCTGGATTCCCTGTTCCGACTTTGGAAATTCATTATAAATTAACCAGAGATAATTAGGAGTCATATCATATATGTATAGATTCCTATCTGAGTCTAGTTTCCATAAAAACAAACGACATCAGTATTGAAGCTCTGTGCAGGGAGATATCCAAGTTGTAATGCGCAAAGGTCAGTGTAGTCGATCCCTGTATCATGGGGAAATTTGACTAATAAACTGTACTAATTGGCCTAACCAAAATTCTAGAAAAAAATATGTAGATGGGAATATGAGTCTAGTTTCAGGGAAAAATCACGAAACTGATTTTTGAGTTGTGAAACTCAAGATATGATTTTTAAAGCGACTAGTACGCAGATTGGGCAGTGTCTGGGAAATATTTTTATAAGGGGTTTAAAGTCTGTTAACACCTCGTGTTCGACTCCGGTGTCGGTCTCGGGTTTGGGGTGTTACATTTGATTGGTATCAGAGCCACGGTTTAGTCGATTCTAGGATTACCGTAATGCGTTGGGTCTAGCTATACATGCCATTTTATGTGATTATCTGATAGTGTGGTGATTTCTGACATTTGCAAATGTGTTTAATTATAGTAATGGATCCCGATCCCGACCGAGTGGTAGCTGATGATCTTGAGAGTGTAGCGCCTGCTCCCGCACAAGGGACAGCGCCGGCAGACTCTCAACCGAATGCTAGTAACCCGAATGATGAAGCTAGACAAGCTTTCTATAGCGTGATGAATGATTGGTTTAACCAATACATTCGAACTAATACGGCTGTTCCACAACCTCCATTCCCGACTAATACAACCCCCGCACCTACAATACCTCTGGTAACTGACCAAATAAGGTCAAATAAGCCCCCAGTTGACAAAATCCGAAAACATGGGGCTACTGAATTTAAGGCTACGGATAGCGACGATGTCGAGCGAGCTTGTAAAGCCGAAGAGTTTAGAATAGAAAAACAAAAAGTTGATGTGAGAACTGGAGAGTTTCGTAAAAGATCCTCGGGAAAGTCTCTTCAACAGGCATCGAAGAAATTTCGAGATGATGTGGGTCGGTCTAGAGGCACTTCGGGCCTTTTTAGACGAGATCGTGATCGACCCCCTGTGGGTACCCGAGGCACTTCGATCGCCAGTGTTGGGAATGAACGCCGAGACAGAACAGAATGTCGATATTGTGGTAAATGGCATTCGGGGAGTTGTAGATTCCATGACCGCTCCTGTTACAAGTGTGGATCAGTTGACCACTTCATTAAAGATTGCCCGAGGATGTCTGAACAGAATGTAAATCAGAGTGAGAAACCGGGTGCTACCACTGCTCGAGGTAGACCATCTAGAAATACGGGCAATGCTAGTGGTGGTCAGAGAGGATCTAGAGATGCTACGACCAGATCCGAGGCTCGTGCGCCTGCTGGAGCTTATGCTATACGTGCCCGCGAGGATGCTTCTTCGCCTGATGTTATTACCGGTACTTTTACTCTCTTTGATACTAATGTAATTGCTTTGATTGACCCCGGTTCTACTCATTCTTACATACGTGAAACCTTAGCATCCAGTAAGACTTTACCTATTGAGTCTACTGAGTTCGTAATTCGGGTGTCAAATCCCTTGAGTCGTTACGTGCTTGTCGACAAAGTGTGTAAGAAATGTCCCCTAGTAATCCGAGGTTCCTGTTTTCCGGCGGACTTGGATGGGTTGCCAGCTGTAATATCCTCAATGTTGGCACAGAAATATGTAAGAAAAGGTTGCGAAGCATACCTTGCGTATGTACTTGATGACAAAGAATTAGAAAAGAAACCCGAATCTGTGCCGGTGGTTTGTGAATACCCGGATGTTTTTCCTGAAGAATTACCGGGTTTACCACCTGTTCGGGAGGTAGAGTTTGGTATTGAGCTTGTACCTGGAACTACGCCGATTTCGATAGCTCCGTATCGTATGGCACCAACCGAGTTAAAAGAGTTGAAGGCTCAGTTGCAAGAATTGACGGATAGAGGTTTTGCTCGACCAAGTTTCTCACCTTGGGGTGCACCAGTATTGTTCGTGAAAAAGAAGGACGGAACCATGAGGTTGTGCATTGACTATCGTCAGCTGAATAAAGTGACGATAAAGAACAAATATCCGTTGCCGCGCATCGATGATTTGTTCGACCAACTGAAGGGAGCCTCAGTGTCCTCAAAAATAGATTTGAGATCGGGCTATTATCAGTTGCGAATTCGAGATTCGGACATACCCAAAACTGCCTTCAGAACGAGATATGGTCACTACGAATTCTTAGTGATGCCGTTTGGGCTCACTAATGCCCTTGCGGTATTTATGGATTTGATGAATCGGATCTTCAGACCATATTTGGATCGGTTCGTAGTTGTGTTCATTGATGACATCCTGGTCTATTCAAGAGATGAGACCGAACATGCCGAGCATCTGAGGCTAGTGTTACAAATTTTGCGGGATAAGCAGTTATATGCTAAGTTCAGTAAGTGTGAGTTCTGGTTAAGAGAGGTTAGCTTCTTGGGTCATGTGATATCCGCATCGGGTATTCGAGTTGACCCGAACAAAATCTCAGCCATACTTAACTGGAAACCTCCAAGAAATATTACTGAGGTTCGGAGCTTTTTGGGACTCGCCGGTTATTACCGACGATTTGGCAAAGGTTTCTTGATGATAGCCACACAAATGACGAAGCTACTTCAAAAGGATGTTAAGTTCGAATGGATGGAGAAATGTCAGAAAAGTTTCGATCAACTGAAAACTCATTTGACTGAAGCTCCAATTTTAGTGCAACCCGAATCAGGCAAAGAGTTTGTCATTTATAGTGACGCATCCCTACTTGGGTTGGGTTGCGTATTGATGCAAGAAGGTCGAGTTGTGGCCTATGCGTCAGGACAATTGAAGCCACACGAGAGCAATTATCCAACCCATGATCTCGAACTAGCTGCCATCGTATTTGCTTTGAAAATATGGCGACATTATTTGTTTGGTGAGAAGTGCCATGTATTTTCGGATCACAAAAGTCTCAAATATTTGATGACCCAGCGAGACTTGAATCTGCGACAAAGGCGTTGGCTTGAGTTGTTGAAAGATTATGAGCTGGTCATTAATTATCACCCGGGAAAGGCTAATGTGGTTGCGGACGCCTTAAGCCGGAAATCACTATTTTCTTTGCGAGCGATGAATGTACACTTGTCCGTTCTACCCGACAATGTGTTAGTAGCTGAATTAAAAGCCAAACCATTATTGATTCATCAAATTCGTGAAGCTCAGAAAGTCGATGATGAATTGGTTGCAAAACGGGCTGAGTGTGTTCCGAACAAGGAATCGGAGTTTCAAATCGATGATGATGATTGTTTGAAGTTCAGAAGTCGTTTGTGTGTTCCAAGGAATTCGGAACTCATTTCGATGATTCTGAACGAAGCCCATTGTAGCCGAATGTCAATTCACCCAGGGAGTACGAAAATGTACAACAATTTGAAACGTCGATTTTGGTGGCATGGTATGAAACGAGACATCTCCGATTTTGTTTCGAGATGTTTAATATGTCAACAAGTGAAAGTCTGAAGGTAGCCACAGATTGTCAAAAGTCGTATGCGGATTTGAAAAGAAAAGACATTGAATATCAGGTTGGAGATAAAGTGTTTCTTAAAGTTTCGCCTTGGAAAAAGGTACTCAGATTTGGCCGTAAGGGCAAATTGAGTCCGAGGTTCATTGGGCCGTATGAAATATCCGAAAGAATTGGTCCAGTGGCGTATAGATTGATTTTACCCCTGAACTTGAAAGGATTCACAACGTTTTTCATGTTTCGATGCTTCGACGTTATAGATCCGATCCGTCACATGTGATTAATCCCTCGGAAGTTGAAATTCAATCTGACTTGAGTTATGAAGAAGAACCGATTCGTATTCTAGCTCGTGAAGTGAAAGAGTTGCGAAACAGAAGGGTTCCGTTAGTTAAGGTGTTATGGTTCAAACACGGGATCGAGGAAGCTACTTGGGAAACCGAGAGCTCGATGAAAGAACGATACCCAAACCTATTTATCGGTAAGATTCTCGGGGACGAAAATTTCTTAAGTGGGGAGAGTTGTGACAGCCCTAAATTGACCCTAGTCGGAAAGTGGTTTCGGGACCACTAAACCGAGTCACAAAATAATTAGATGTTATATTCTATGTTTATTTCATGTGAAAGTGCATGTGTGAAAATTTCATGCTTTGATTTTGCCAATTGTGAGTGAAATTATGAAAAATGACTCATGTGAAAATTTTGCAAATGCTATGGGCTAATTTATAGTGGCCAAATAGCTTATAGTATGAAATAGGTGGATTTGCATGTCAAATTTCCCACCTTAAAACCTAGTGGCCGGCCATGATGGGCATGATAAGCATTTGTGCAATTTTTTTATTATATTGAAATTATGGCATAAGTATGGCACAAATAAAATATGTTATTTTGTGTCATAAAATGTTAGTAATAAAATAAATAAAAGAGAGAATAAAAGAAAAGTAATGAAAAAAAAAAGATCATCATTCATGTTCTTGCTAGCCGTGAGCTAAAGAAAAGAAAGGAGAAAAAAATGTGTTCATCCTTTTTCATCTTCATCCTTGGCCGAAAATGCTAAGAAGAAGGGGAAGGGGAAGTAAAACATTCGGCCACTCCTTCTAGTCTTGAATAAGGTATGTAATGCATGGTAGCTTTTGGAAATTTTTGAATGTATTAAGCTAGTTACTAAGTCCCTTAGTTAGCCCATGTTCAAATCTTGAATCTTGTTGGTAACATGAGCAATCGGTCATGAGAAAATGTTCAAGAAATGGTTGTTGTTCATGTTATTTGGATGAGAAATGGTGAGTTTTGTTGTTTCATGTTAAAGTTAGGTGAATGATGATAGAGGAGTGTTTGAACTATAAAAAGAATCATAGGTGAGCATTAGACACTAAGGAAAAAGAATCGGCTACCTTGTTATGAGCTAGGGCCGAATGTGAGTTTGGTTGTGTTTGAATATTACATGCTTGGTGGAATGGTGGATGAAAGTGCCGAATGTGATCTTTGGTTTGGCATGAAGTAGTAAATTAAGGTTTGCTAAGCTAGCTAGTAAGGTGAAATGCAAATGTTAGTGTTTGATATGGTAATAATCTGCTTGGGGACAGCAGCAGTAACGTGACTTTAGAAAATCACCATAAATTTATGGATTTGAATTAGAGGCTGAATGAGACATGAAATTAAAGCTTAATGAGTCTAGTTTCTTATAAAAGAAACCGTGTAAGCAAAGGAATTTCCGATAATGAGATACTTAAAGTTGTGTGAGACAGCGCAGAATGACACTGTAATCCTCTGTTCTGTTTTTATAAAATCATTATAAATTGTACAAAAATGGTTATAAGATAAAATTTATATGCTTAGACTCCTTAATGAGTCTAGTTTCAAATGAAATCAAATACAACACATTTTGAATTCTGTAAAATGAGAAATTTGATTCGTAGTGAAGAGTGGTCAGATTAGTCAAACAGTGAAACAGGGGAAACTTTAAGAAAAATCTGGTATTGATTGGCCAAGCCTAAAATTCTGAAAATTTTATGGATGGAAGATGTACGAGTCTATATTCAGGGAAAATTAACAGCAAGTGATTTGGAGTTTTGTAGCTCCAGTTATAAATAATTTAGTGACTGCTGCTCAGGAAAACAGCTCGTAGTGAATATGTGATTTTGTTGTAAACATTATTGAAAATTTGCTAATGAATTATTTATTGATTTTTATAAAGCTTATTATAATCTATGTGTGTGAAAGTAGAATCAATATATATATTATTCTGAAAGTAATACTTGAATAGTCGATTAATGACTATTTTAAAATTTGTTGAACTTAAGCTCAAGAGCAAAGGGGAACTAAATCCGATAAAGGGAAGGAAAAAGTAATTGAATAGCCATTGAAGTCGTTCGACAACATCCGAGGTAAGTCTTCGAGTAATGACCCTACGTGAATTATATTGAAATGATTAGTCATACTATGATGGATAGTCGAATGTGCATAGAGACTATGTTATAAAGCCAATTGAAATCATGCTCTTTGTGTGTGGCTATTGAGCCGAAATTGGAAAGGTTTAATAAATGCTTTGTGTTTGAGCCTTAGTAACGAAAGTGAAATATGGATGTGTCATGATTGTTGATATATGTGTGCATGAGCATTTGAATGATATCCGGGCTAAGACCCGAAGGCATTTGTGCGAATTGATATATCCGGGTTAGGACCCGAAGGCATTTGTGCGAATTGATATATCCGGGTTAAGACCCGATGGCATTTGTGCGAATTGGTATATCCGGGTTAAGACCCGAAGGCATTTGTGCGAATTGATATATCCGGGCTAAGACCTGAAGGCATTTGTGCGAATTGATATATCCGGGCTAAGATCCGAAGGCATTTGTGCGAATTGATATATCCGGGATAAGACCCGAAGGCATTTGTGCGAATTGATATATCCGGGATAAGACCCGAAGGCATTTGTGCGAATTGATATATCCGGGATAAGACCCGAAGGCATTTGTGCGAACTGATATATCCGGGCTAAGACCCGAAGGCATTTGTGCGAATTGATATATCCGGGATAAGACCCGAAGGCATTTGTGCGAATTGATATATCCGGGCTAAGACCCGAAGGCATTTGTGCGAATTGATTTATCCGGGATAAGACCCGAAGGCATTTGTGCGAATTGATATATCCGGGTTAAGTCCCGACGGCGTTTGTGCGAATTGATATATCCAGGCTAAGACCCGGCCTCGTTTGTGCGAATTGATATATCCGGGCTAAGACCCGAAGGCAATTGTGCAAGTTGATATATCCGGGCTAAGACCCGAAGGCATTTGTGCGAATTGATATACCCGGGTTAAGACCCGAAGGCAATTGAGCTTGTGGTTATATCCGGCTAAATTCCGAAGAAACTTGGGTTTGAATGTGAGCGTTTTGTGCTGCAATAAATTCAATTAATACGCTCGATAAACCCAAACGATAAGGTATGTTTGCATGTGCTTCGAAAAAAAAAAAAAGGTCGATTCGTTTTAAATAATATTCGTTCAATCGACTAACGAAATTTTCGGCTTTTAGATAGGTTGATACCTTGTGTGTGTATATGTTGATGAAGTGTGAAGTAAGTATGCTTATGAGAATGTGAATTATTAAAGTGATTTATTTAGCTATGTGAATGCAATACTTTAGTCAAAGCCGATTTCATTACTTGAAACTTACTAAGCTTTAAAATGCTTACCCCGTTGCTTTGGCTCTCTGTTTTATAGATATTGTTCGTTAGCTATCGGATTCGGGATCATCGAAGTCGAAGTCATCCACACTATCAAAGCTCTTTTGGTACTCTTTTAGTTGAACTCTGGATATGGCATGTATAGGACTACCCGTTTGTTGTGGGTCATGGACCCTTTGGACTTGTATAATTTTGGTTAGCCATGCGAAAATGGCTTATACATGTTTGAGTATAATGTTATAATCATTTAGTGTGAATATGCTTGACAAGGATTGGCCATGGGAATGGTTAATCACCATCATCATTTGTGCTACTCATGCTAAAAGGGCTAGTTGAATCATGGAAACTATGAAATAGGTAAAGTCTACCTTAAAGGCAGATGCTGACAGCAGCAGTGATGTAGATTTGGAAAATCACTAAAAATAGTAGGAATGGAATTAAATAGTGAATAAATTATTTAAACGAACCCTGATGAATCTATTTTCATAGGAAAGTAACGAAACGATCATATGGACAGTATGTTAAGAGATATTCAGGTTCTCGTGAGACAGGGCCAGAACGGTTTCTGGATTCCCTGTTCCGACTTTGGAAATTCCTTATAAATTAACCAGAGGTAATTAGGAGTCATACCATATATGTATAGATTCCTCTCTGAGTCTAGTTTCCATAGAAACAAACGGCATCAGTATTGAAGCTCTGTGCAGGGAGATATCCAAGTCGTAATGCGCAAAGGTCAGTGTAGTCGATCCCTGTATCATGGGAGAATTTGACTAATAAACTGTATTAATTGGCCTGACCAAAAATTCTAGAAAAAAATATGTAGATGGGAATATGAGTCTAGTTTCATGGAAAAATCACGAAACTGATTTTTGAGTTGTGAAACTCAAAATATGATTTTTAAAGCGACTAGTACGCAGATTGGGCAGCGTCTGGGAAATATTTTTATAAGGGGTTTAAAGTCTGTTAACACCTCGTGTTCGACTCCGGTGTCGGTCTCGGGTTCGGGGTGTTACACTTGAACCTCTTTTCTGGTAAGATTTTCGAGGACGAAAATTTCTTTAAGGGAAGAGTTGTAATAGCCTATTTTTAGTGAAATCTGAACAGTTGTTTTGGGACAAAAAATCCTATGTGAAAACATTTATTCTATTATTATTTTCATGTCTATGACATATTAGCAAGGTCGTATAAAAATTTCGTTAAGAAATTTTACCGTTTGCATGCTTAATTTGGTAAAAACGACTAAATCGCATAAGGTGCAAAATTAGAGTTCTACAAGTTAAAGGTACAAAATGGTTATGATATTAAATAGTTAAGGGATTTATGGGGTAATTAGACCATTGTTATATTAAGTGGACATTTATGGACACTAAATAGGTGTTTTATATGTTAATAATAAGGTTAAATAGGTAATTTAATAAATTAATTAAGTAAAATAATGAATAACAAAAGTGTCGTCTTCCAAAATGCATCCATCCACCAAAATTTAAATCTTAAAAACCTCCATGGAAGCTTGTTAGGTTTGGCTAAGCTAAAGTTGGTGCATGGTGAGTACGTTTCATCTTGTTTTTAATGATTCCTATGTTTTTGAGGTTGTTGTAGCTTAATCTAGCTAGCCCAGGGACTAATTTGCAAAATTGTTAAAATGTTAGGTTTTTTATATGAATGTATTCATGTGGTTTTTGATGTTTGATGGAAGAAAATGAATCATTGTTGATAAATAAACAACTTTTGTTAAGTGATTTTTGTTGAAAATGTCAATTAGGGATTTATTTGTAAAGTGTGTAAAATACAAGGTGAAATTATGAAATAATGAATTGTATGAGTTTCTATGGGTGTATATTGAATTCGGCTAGCCTTTTATGCGGATGAAATTGTATGAATTTCAATTTACGGGCTTAAGGATTAAATTGTCAATAAGTTAAAATCTTAAGGGTAAAAGTGTAAATTTGCAAAAGTATGTATTTTGGACTGAATTGAAAAGAATCATTATTAAATGGATTGAATTTTCTTATTAAGATCAAGTTAAGCCTCGTACGGATTTAGAACGAGGGAAAGATAAAGTGTCGAACTAGTCGATCCAATTTCATCATTTTTGTGGTCAAGGTAAGTTCGTATGTTTAAATAGTGTTTTAATGCATTTGATTTAAATGTTATTATGTTATTCATTGTATCCTATCACGGTGAAAATCCAACGACATATGACAACTACTAAACCCCATTTGAACATTCGAAATATATAGGATACAAATGACATGTCATTAGGGTTACCATGATTCGAGTGCTGGTCCTGAACGTTCTACCGATGGCTGACTATCGGCATTTGTTGCGGATACTCGTCAGCTTGTGTGAGCGGTATCCAATAGCTACGTTCTGACTGTCAGCTTGTGTGAGCAGGCCCATTTATGGCTCGTATGAGCATTTACATAAAGGAAAAAGAAAGTAATGGTTTCGACCATATGTTAGCACACTTTGTGTAAGCTTCCCGTGCATTCGATATTATTCTTAGTGGTTCAACAAGCATGTAAAGGGATGAACCGATAAAGGTTCCGATTGATTACACTATGAAATTATGGAAAGGTATGAAGTATAAAGGATCAAAGTATGTATAGTCATGTTATGAAAAGTATGAATTCATAAGTATTATGATTATGCGTTTTACCTTACCATGTGATGGATTTGGCTAAGTTATGTGATTAAGCACTAATTTGTGTTGTTCGTGATGCTTAGGTTTGTGTCGAGCTTGTGTTGGATTGATTCATATCTATTTTTATGTTTATGCATTGAAATGGTAAGTTTTGTTCCTGATTTACGAACTTACTAAGCATTATATGCTTATGTTGTTTTTCTTTCCTATGTTTTTTATATTATCGGAAGCTCGTCAGAGACCTATTACACTATCCAGCGACTATTTTGGTAGATTTTGATGTTTCTATTCATGGTTATAATGGCATGTATAGGTGAATTGTGTTTTGATGAGATAGTTGTTAATTTGGCTTGTAAATGTGGTATTATGGTTGGTGAACTTTTGGGCATTTTGATGCTTTGATGGTTGGTGTAGAAATGTTCAAATGATGATATGTTTTGAATGACAATCTTGGTATGTTTGAATGTTTTTGGCATGTGGTCATTATGGTAAGTTTTGGTATGGAAATAGGTTAGAAATGTATGAGTAATGAATGGCTAAATTATGCTTATGTTTAAGTATATTTGGTTGTGATTGAGGTGCCTTTTGGCATATTAGTTGTATGGATAGAGATCATATTGAATTAGCCTTATCATGCATGTTTTAGGTATGTTTTGAAGCTTGATTATATGTGCAAATGGCTTGTAGGTGTGAGCTTGAATTGGGTGAAATACATGGCTTGAAGTTTGCCTTTTTCTTAAGACACGGGCGTGTGTCTCAGCCGTGTGTGACACACGACCATATGACACAGCCATGTTTCCCCTATAGGTTTCAAAGGGTTGCAAGTCAGGCAGTTACACAACCTAGCACACGGCCTGGCACACGAGCGTATGGCTTGGCCATGTGACCGAAGTCACAGAGTTACACGGGCACGAGCTGGGACATGGCCGTGTGTTCCTACTTCAAATTTCCACACGGCTTGAGACACGGGCATGTGTCTCAACCGTTTGAGTCACACGGCCTAACCACATGGCCGTGTGACCCTTGTAGTGTGAAATTTTCTATCTTTTTCCATAAAATTCTAAATGTTTTTTATTTAGTCTCGAATCATTTCTAAAGTGTTTCTAAGGCCTCGAGGGCTCGAATAAGGAACGATATGCATGTGTATGAATGAATTATGTTGTGATTTATGAAATGTTTGGAATTGTATGTTTTAAGTTGAGAGTTTACGGTGATACTTCGTAACCCTATTCTGGTGACGAATATGGGTTAGGGGTGTTACAGTCTTTGACTAGAATGTCAGGTATTTGCTGGGCGGTCATCAAGCTAGCTATGGTAGATTGTCAAGCCAATGCAGCTTAACCTCTAAACATGTCTTGTAGCTTATCTAGAATTGTTTTAGTAGTCTTACATCTATCTAGTTGCTTATACTGAGTACTAGTCTCGCTTACGAGCATATAGCAACGAGCTATCTCATCAGACTCTTCCCAGTGTTCTCTAGCCTCAACTTGAGTGGCCTGTGCGCATTTATTATCAAGAACTGTTTTAAGTTTCTCACATCATTGCTTATAGTTATTTCCTTTCAATTTGTTTTCAATGAGTATGTTCAAAAAGGGAGTTGGTGTCATTTGCGAACTGAAAATAAAACATTCATATATTAATATTTTTGTAGTAAGCAAATTTTTTAACATGTTTTGCAACATTAAGATATGCACAGAGATGATGCATGCATCTAACATTAAACCTTGAAAGCATTTGTAATTTATTGCAACAATAATTCCCACATCCATTGAATCAAGCGACCATAAGTGATCATGATCAACTAGTAAAAACATGGATTTCCATGCAATTAGTACATAAATCTATTTCCTTAGGCATTCACACGTACTAATAATCATGTAGCATTCAGCCATCATTCTAACTTAAGTAGAGCTTCGTGGGGAGTTACTTAACTAAAAGATCTTGAGTGTATAACCATCAACTCAACACCTATCGCATAATACACCACAAATGAGTCATCGTGGGACAATCTCATCGAGTAGCATGCCTTGACTAGTTGTCCTCTTTTTAAGATAGAATTTCTTAACTTATCGCATGGTAATGCCTACCACAAGGGTCAGTCTAATTATCATTTGATCACAAGAGAATTCTTCTTACTTTTAGGAAATATACTCAATGAAATCCACATAACAATCCTACCATGGGATAGTGTACTTGCCATGCCATCACAAAATACCATTGATGGAGGTCATAGGTCTTATTTAGGAACCTTCTCCCACTTAATATTTTAAAAACATGCAAGGTTTTTAATTTCCAGTTTCAATCATATATGATTAGTATATGCATGACAAGTACATGTGGCATTCTTTCCTAAACTATATGGCATGCTTACCTCATGTATACATGACATGCTATAGCAAATTTATAATTTTCACATTCAATTATTCACAAGAGTCAATAAAATAATTTTGATTCTCCACAATTTTTCTTTTAAGGGAAAAATCGAAGAAGTGAATGTGAACCGTGCACCATGTAGGTTCCCAGGAAAGGGAGGTGAATCATATTTGACCACTTAAAAACCAAGTTTTTCCTTGCCAGACCCAATCCTAGACATACACCTTTTCATTACCACACTTCTCATAGTATTCGAATAACCTAAATAAGTGAATGAAACAATACAACACATGTATTTTCTTATTACCACACTTGTTATCTTTGATAGATCAAATATGGATAATCTCATACATATATATCACAATTATATCATACATAATTATTAAACAGATATATAAAGATATGAGCAATAAAATTAAATTGTTAGTCAAGGTTTCCATTGTAACAACCGATTTTCAATGAAATCCAAATAGTAGTTTTCGGACCAAAAATTAGAAGAGTAAATCATTATTTTATTATTTTAATGTCTATGGGATGCTAGTAAGGTCATATTAAAATTTCGTTAAGAAATTTTGACATTGGCATGCTTAATTAAGTAAAAATGACTAAATCGTAGAAAGTGTAAAAGTAAAGCTCTATTAATTAAAGGGGTCTAATGGATATGGAACTTTAAATTAAGAGGAAATAGATGGTAATTAGACCATTTATATAGATTTTGAATTTTTTAAAGGGTAAAAAGGTAAATGCGTAAATAAAGGTTAAATTAAATAAAACCAATTTCATTCATCTTCTTCAAAACCCTTCCATCGAAAATTAAAGAACAAAATTCACTATTTTTAGGGTTCATTGATTCAGTCATGCTTTCTCATTGCATGTAAGTGATTTTTGATCTCGTTTTTATTGAGTTCTATGTTTTTGAAGTTGTTGTAGCTTAACCTAGCTAGCCCGGGGATCAATTTGTAAAATTGTTAAAGATTTAGGGTTATGCCATGAATGATATTTCTTGATTTTTGATGTTTAATGAAATATTATAAGTCCTTTTTGTTAAATAAACAAGTTTTGTAAAGTGATTTTTGATGAAAATTACATTTAGGGACTTGTTTTTAAAATTAGTAAAATTTCAAGTTAAATATATAAAATGATGGTTTGTATGAGTTAATATAGGTCCCTAGAGAAATCAACTAGCTTGAGAAAAAGATGAAAATGTTTAGATTTCAATTTATGAGCTTAAGGACTAAATTGTAAAGAGTCAAAATATTAGGGGCAAAATGGTAATTTTTCAAAAGTATGAAATGTGGACTAAATTGAATTCTAGAGATATTAAATGAATTAAATATGTTATTTAAATCAAGATAGACCACGTACGGATCTAGATCAAGAAAAAGCTAAAGCCTCGGATTAGTCGATCTTGTTTTTCACCCTATTCGTCGAGGTAAGTTCGTATGTACGGGTTATTATGTTTATGTTGTTTAGTTATATGTTAATATGTATTTAAAATGCTATTGAACAATGTATATCCAAAATCATGCTATGACGGTTAATCAATCCCGCTTGAACCTTAGGAATTCGTAGGATACAAATGACATGTCATTAGGAATTTCATGTTTCGGGTGCTGGTCTTGAATTTCCTATCGATGGCTGAGGTCCTGCATTTGTTGCAGATGCTCCATAGCTCGTGTGAGCAGCATCGTGTAGCTTACATTCCGACCCACAGCTCAAGTGAGCAGGCCCATTTCACGCTCGTGTGAGCAACGATGTAAAGGAAAGGTTACGGTTATATGTTTAAGCACACTTCGTGTGAGCTTTCCCGAGTATCCAATGATATTCTAAATGGTTCAACAAGAATGGAAAGGAAAGGATATGGTAAGTTTCCAAATGGAATAATGTATATGCTCATGAAAAGATGAATGGATCCAATGACATATGTTCATGTGGAAATGGCTTACCTTATGTTTAATTCAAGTGAATTATGTTTAAATGCACTAACTTGTGTATTGATGATGATGCTTAGGCTTGTGCCATGCTTATGGTTAGATAACTTACTAAGCATTATGTGCTTACGTAGTTTCTTTCCTATGTTTTATAGATAATCAGAAGCTCAATCAATTTGGAAGCTCGTTGGAGATCTATCACACTATCCAACATAGATATCGGTAGTTTTTGATGTTTTGGCCAAGGTTATAGTGGCATGTATAGGTGGACTTGTATTGGTATTTAGTTGAATTTTAGTTGATGATTTTGGCATGTATAGTTGTTTGGATTGATATCTTATTATGCTTGCCACATTATGTCATTTTGGATACTTATGATCCATGAATGGTATGGCTCAAATGGTATGTTTGTGATGAAATGTTCATGGTCATATTTGTGGCATGATTTGTTAGAAGTTGAATTATGTTTGATTATGGAAATGTGAACAAATATGCATGTGTAGGTAAGCTTTGATGTTTGCTTGTGAGGTGCCTTGAAATGACATATTGGTTGATTAATTTAAGGCTATTGAAATGGTCATTATATGCATGCTTTGGTAAGGTTGAAGTCTTATTTATGTGCACAAAAAGGCCTATAAATGTATGCATGATTTGGTGTAGGAAATGGCTTATTTTTTGCCAAATTCATGTCTACACGGCTTGAGACGCGGGCGGGTGACTCAACCATGCGTGACACACGGTCGTATGCCCCCTATAGGTTTTATTTCATGCAAGTCATGCAATTACATGGCCTACCACATGGCCTGGCACACAGGCATGTGACATGGCTATGTGGCCCTACTCAGAGAGTTACACAAGTAATGAAATGGGCTAGGACAAGGCCGTGTCCCTATTTTGATTGTTACATAGCCTGAGACACGAGCGTGTGTCTCAACCATGTGAGGCACACAACCTGGCCACACAGCTGTATAACCCCTGCAGTCAAATTTTTTTTAACTTTTTCTTAAACTTTCTAAATGTTTCCAATTTAGTCCCAAATTGTTTTTAATGTATTTCTAGGGCCTCGATGGCTCAATTTAGGGATGATATGTAAGTGAATTAATAATTTATTTCATATTTGTATTAATGTATAAAATGTATGTTTTAATGTTTTGTTTGTACAATAATCCTCCGTAACCTTATTCCAGTGACGGATACGGGTTAGGGGTATTACATCCATGGTTTTATTTCTAGAAAATTAATGAAAAACAAAAAATTACATAAATTTTCATCACAAGGCATTCTTTGTGTCTTGGACCGCCATCGCTCCATCTTCTCCTCATCATGGACTCTTTTTTTGAAAAATTACATTTATATCCAATGTATGTTTCCTACTTACAAGAATTCTAAAAATTAAAAAATAATCCTACATGGGGATGATAGTCTATGGTCTATTTCCTAAGAACCACAACCTTGGCAAAAAATAATAATTATATAACAAATATATATAATATTGCATCCAATCAAATACATTCCCTAAACATGCGAATAATTACAAGAATGTCACATCTTATCAAATATTAACCAAACAAGATGAAGAGAGAGACTCGATCTTGTTTTAACACCATGAACATAACATAACCTGGCTCTTGATACCAATTTTTTGAAAAAACCCAATTTGGAAACAGTCTTCTTGCACAACGGAAAATTAAATTTTGAAAATTAACCCGGTTTGTGATATTTATAGCAATAAACCTTAACTAAATATGCACTTGTATTTTCTAATAAGCGGATCCTTGATGTTTTCCAGCTTTCAACCAAATGATATTCTCCATTATTCTTGTACCACGAACTACTTCGAGTGTGGGCTCGAACCAATTGAACCAAAATACAGAACTAGAAAAAAAATTTTGGATGAAAACAAAAATCTCTCTTTTTTAAATGAAATCGATAAAATTGTTATTCTGAAAAAAATATTTAAAAGTTGAAAATAAATTCTCACTATTTTTCTACAAAATAACAATCTCTCAAAATGTGTTAATAGCTCTACCGATGGCATCCATTTATAAGAAGAGAAGGTAAAATCCTTGTAGAGTTGTAGAGGTTTATTTTAAATAGAAAAAATATCCTACTTAGAGTAGAAGAGGGGTGAACGACTCACCCTTGTATTTCTACTAAGAATGACTCTCATTCATGTTATATGAGGGGTTTTAAGCCTTTATTCGCCTCCGGATGTACAAATGTCTAGAGTAAATTTCCTGCAACCAAATATGAAAGTTAGGCAATTTCCCCAAGTATACGTGTCAGGTTGTAATATAATTTTTTACAACGAAGTAGGTGAGTACTCTGAGAATCATACCCAAGGGAGGCGAGTACTAAATTAATAAAAACTTAAATGTTAATAGATCTAATTAGTATTTTGATTAAATTATATTACGATGGAACATAAATTGAAAGGAATTTGTTTTATAAGAAAATAAATAAATTGCATAAAACAATAAAATAGAAAACTAATTTGTCGATTCAATCAAATCTAATAATGGAAGACTAACTCATTTTGGTGGTCATAACTAATTCCTATGTCGGGTTCTACTCAATCAACTAGTCACTAACCAAGCAGGATCTCTTGATCTTCCACTAGAACTACTTATATCTCAACCTCACAGTCCAAACTGGATTGGGGTAAGGGGTTCACGGATAGGCAATACCAATTTTGGGTTAATTCCCACCTAAATGACTTTCTAGGGTTCTCAGGCCTATGGTTTACATTCTTCCTATCCCAATTAGCTAATCTGTTAAGAATCCCTGCATAAAAATCAATTACTCTCACATCCACTCGCTAATCCCCCATAAGAGGATTAGTTCCTCATGGATATCATAAATGATATAAACTTGATAAAGAAAATAGACATGAAGAGTAAATCAAAAGTAAAAGTTTAAGAGAAATCCTGAACCGTATTGATATTGAAGTGCAAAACTCCACAACGAGTTTGTTAAATCCACAAGTTAGATTCTCTGAAGAACACAAATCAAAATAAAATTGAAAAGAAATCCTAAGTACAAAAGAAACAAAAAAATTGAAAGCTAAACTAAAAGAAAAGTTCTAAAATATAGAAAAGATGATTCTCAATTGTTTAATGAGGGCTATCTATAGTTTTAAGGTTGGTCATTGTCCTTAGCCTTAGCTTGGCTGAAGTTTTTACATTAAATTTCATTGTGCAGATCAAAACACCCTCAGTTCGTTAATACTTCAAGTATAGGGACAATGTCATGACATCCTATGCCTTGTGTCGCGACACCGAAGGCAGTCATGCTATTTTGGGATTCTGCTTAGTTTTCATACTTATGGAGCTTGAATATAAGCAATTTTATTATGTTTACTTAGTTTTTCAATTATAGTTTTTGATTAATAAAAAATGTGATTTGAGTCATTTATATGACCTTAAGGGCCAAAGTAAGCCTAAAGAAAGGCTAACATGTTTGGTGAGTGTGCAGGACACCATACGGAGGCATAAGAACATGAGACTGGTCACCATGTTACAACACGAAGGGAGGCACTAGCGTTTGAAGAGGCTAAGCTAATGAGGTAAGAAAAAAGGTGAGTATCTGCACTTTGTCCTCTGGTTGCTATAAGCGGTTATGAGAAATTACCATATTAATGTTGGTAGAAAGAGTAGATGATTGTTGAATGAATATTTGGCGTAGTACATTACGTAATGATGTTTAGCATGGTATGTATGACTAGAACATGCATAATATGAAAGGGGTGACTAACTTTGGGTTAGGAAAAGTTAGGAACAAGAAAAAGGGATGGATTTGTTAGATACTGCAGTACGGTCTTGCTTAGTACAAATAGTAATGTGTGAAACTCTGGGCCTTGTGGAGGGAACACTGTGGTGTTTGAGCTTCAAGGTATAGAATGGTGAAATGGAGGAATGAATGGAATAAAATGGGAAGAGTAAAGACCATGGCTAGGCCATGAGACCAATCTAAGGCTATACGCCTACAATGAGTAAGACAATAGTTGAAAGATGTTAAGACGTCATGAAAAAAGATTAAGACCAGGCTGAAAGACGCTATAACATCATGGTACATAGAACTAAGACCATAGTTGGACTGTGGCATCCTAGTAGTCTGCTGGGACATTAAACATGGTGTTATAATGTGTAAGACCACAGCTGAAAGATGCCATGGCAACAAGAGATGATTTGATGGTAGAATGAGCAAGACCATAGTTAAGAGACACGATGGTATCATAGATAGTCCGCCAAGACACTAAACATGGGATAGTCTGTCAAGACATTTAACACGGGGAACACATGAGGTGTAAGACCATAGTTGGACTATTATCGCTAGTGTAGTCCACCAAGATGGTAGACAAGGGAAATCTGCCAAAAGGTTAGAGATGAGGATTGGTATTTGAATGCTTTCGGTTCACGAGGAATGTCAAGGTTGAAAGTGAATTTCACAAATGACTAGGTGATAAATCATATAAAGAATGCAGTTGGTGAGACCAAGGGATATAGGCCATAAGAATATTAAGAAACCAAAGCTATGTCTCAACCAGGATAGAGTGGAGAGAAAAGAAGCTCCCTAAGAGAAAGGGTATTCATAGAATACACATATATTAGTCCGCCAAGAAAGCTGCGGATTCCATGCATGTTAAATAGGCATGTGCAAATACGCAATAGTACGCAGATGTGTACCTAGAAAAAAAAGGGGGAAATCAGATGAATGGTTAATAGGCCAAATCAGATTCTCTTAGGGGGAAGTGAGTGTCAAGGTTGGATGGCTGACAAAGCCCACCCAAAGTTGAGGGAAAATAGGGGGTAAATGGTGGTAGGGACTAGAGAGGACGTGAATTTTTGTTATGCTTCCAAGGCTAAGATAGTATGCATCAAGAATTTTTCTTTAGGGATTTTTGTGACAAAGGTAAGGACCTCCGTAATAGAAGCTAGCCCTAGTGCTAAGAAACTATGAAGGCATGAAATTTCTAAGAAAGATCACAGTGGCAAAAATCATCTGGTAGTTGCCAATCGTCAATCGTTTGAATTAATGAACATGGTTATCAGGGAGTTAAAATATAGGCTGATTGTTTTACAATTTTGTATACCTTATTTTATGCAGATCTCACTAAGTTCGCCTGAACTTGCAAGTTTTCTGCTCAAATACAGGTTAAACGTAGATCTAGAATTGTGAGAGGGACCAAGCCAGTTTTTGTTGGGAGCTAGGTGGAATTCAGTAGCTGTGTATGCATATAGTGGGGCTCCTATAGAGGTAATGCCTCAAGGATTAATTTAATAGAGACTGTAATAAATTTTGATGGTGTTGTAAATACTGTTAGATAGGGTAAATTATCAAGTCTGTAAGGACCCAATTCTTTATTGGCATATGTAACATCCCAGAATAAGGCCTAAGAGTTTGGGGATTAGCGAGCTAGGTTTCACCAGTAAGCCTACGAATTGGGGTTGCCAATGGGCTTGGTGAGTTGTAATAATTGGTTTGGGCCTAGCAATAGGTCTAACGAGCTATAATCATTGTTTTAGGGCAAGAGTCAAAATTAGGAGTAGTCAAAGGGAAATTATACCAAAATTAGGAAATCAACTTATTTTCCTCTTCACAACATCATTCATGCACATAACTCTTTCCTACTCCTACTACGACTAGGGAATCCTAAGAACATTAAAACACTTAGTTCTTATAAATTAAGATCTTTTTATTAAAATTTCATATTCTTTTGAACAACAAAACTCTCTCAAACTTTTTTGTCGATTACTTCTTTCTCTTATTGTCAAGTTTCTACGAAAATAAGAACTCAAAACTTAGCTCTTAAAATTTAAGGTAAGACTTTGTTTCTCTATTGTGGTGATGTTTAGAAGTAATTAAGAAAAGTTCGCAATAGAGGAAACTAGGTTCGTCAAAAGCTTAGCATGCATAAACTTAGGTTCGTTTGTGTTTATGTATGAGTTTTAATGTGCTTTGTTTGTTAGTGACTTATGTATGTTTGTGAAATTGTGAAACTGACAGAACTAGTTACAAGAAAAGACAAGGGAAAAACGAAGCTTGTGTAAAGCTTTCAGAAAACTAGTGAGCGTTTAGGGATCACCCCTTGGATATGTGAACCATAAAGTTAATCAAGAGATTAGGGTTTAATCGTAAGTTCCAAGAGTAAGCCTTCTCTAAAACTCTGTTTTGTGATTGTGCTAAATATGTATTTGATATGCGAGCTCTATATTGCGAGCTAGTAACGAATAATGTTTTGTGAGCTCCTCATGACCTGCGAACTCCATGTTTCAGTAAGTGCTTTGACATTATAATCTTCTGAAACTGTTAGATATAATGGCATGCCATAGGATTGTGAGTAACATTTGTATTTTGTGTTTTGGGTGAGAGGCCCTAGGACAGGTTAGGAGGAATAAGGGAATGTCGAGCTAAGCTCCATTCAACGGGATATGTTGGTGTGTTTAGAGAGTGCTTAGCTTTATGCTACACTTATGAGACATGTTAAAACTCTTTGAGTCAAAGTGAGGAGTTATAAGGAGATCCGTTTATCCAATAGAAAAAAAAGCATATGAATAAGATTGTGTTTTCAAAAATTTTATGTTTTACCGCTTTAAGCTAACTAACGATAGATAATCGTGCACTAGACTTCGCGTAAATATGGTGAAACCAATTTACAGAATAGTAACTTGCTAAAACCCTTGTTTAACTTATGTTTTTATGTGTGCTATGTGGTTTTCTTGTATATTCACTAAGTTTGTAAAAGCTCACACACTCCTTTCTAAACACTGCAAATAGTTAGATCGCACGAGGTGTTGCGATGAGGTGAGTGATCCAGGCAAACCATAAACACTGGAAAAATGGTACAAGTGAACTTTGGACATAAAGGCAATATGGGATTCTGCTTGGGCTTCGAGATATCTTTATATCTGTTGGCTTCACAGATTGTTCTAAGACATAGTTTTTTTATGTTTTCTTTTCTTCTTTATGAGAACCAATAAAACTATATATATACCTAAATTTTAACTATATGAATATAGTCCAAGCATGGTTTGATGTTTTATTAAATTACAAGTTTATGCTTATGTATTTAATTTTTAGTAGAGTGTTCGCCATAAGCAACAACACAAAATAATCTAAACTGACAAACTTATATAGAGTCCGCTAAATTTACTAATAGGGTTGTCAAACTATGCTAAGTATGAACCCTAAGGATTGGTGAACTACTACCTGTGAATCCTTGATAATTTCTGATTTGTGGAATAGGAGAGACCCTATGATACATGTTCGTAGAATATAAACGCATAGGGGTAGTTTGCGAAAGTTATCTTGTTTAATGAGACTCACTCTGTATGACATGAACCTTGCAACGCATTGAAATAATGAGTCACGATTTTAAGTTCTCGATCATTCTTAACAGGTAACTCTCTCAAAATAGAATAAAAGGATATAACTCTCTAATACGAAAAAGTTCTAGAAAGGAACCTACGTTATATAACAACAAGACACAATTTATATAAAGATGTTAAGACTCGAAAAGTTTGGTAAACAAGAAGAATAATCATGACCCACTATCTATAAACAAGATAGGAACCAATATGTATAAGGTTGATCATCACACTCACAGACTTAGATGGAAAACGGGAGTGATAAGATCAAAAAAGGGTTGAATGCCACAAGCATGAATCTTGATAAGTTCGGGATAAGTTCTTAAAGAACAAAGAGATTTATCTCACAATATAAAAATGTTCATTTGTTGATTAACCTCAAAAGTTTATATGACAACTATTTATAGGAAATAACTAGGTAGCTGAATGGTCAATTTTGGTCATTAAAAGGGTTCATGTACACAAGTCGTATAATGAACCAAATGATTCATGAATTCACTTTAAATGCATTCAAATGGATGTTCATTCCCCCTTTGGATGTTCATGGACGTTCATTCCTTGTAATTGCATGTATTTGGATGTTCATGCACCTTATTAAATGATATCCATGCATGAATTTCAACTTGAAGAGCCACATTCATACATGCATCTTGTTGTTCATTGCTTCAGCCCAATTTAACTTATGTTCATTTCCCCACCCCCACCATCCATGCATCTTGAGTGTACTTTGAATCTTTGGAGATGCATTCCCCTTGCACGTACATGCATCCACAAATTCAATGGAACATCATTAATGCATTCATCCTCCCTTGTGATTCATCGATCTTCCAAAATGTATAGACACCTCCCTTAAGCTATCCATGCATGGCAAATGAATCTTTAGAAGCATTGTATGTTCAGTTGCATGAATTTGGAGAAGAATACGAACAGTCACATGGTGTCTTTTGGTTGGTCGGCCATGCACTTACAAAGCTATAAATAGAACCAACATAAGCTCATTTTCACACAATACACAACACAAACAAAGATAAAAAAAATATAAACATGTTGTGGACTAAAACATAATAAACATGACACGTTAAAAAAACAATCATGTAAATATCACGTAAAGAACTACAATGATAGATTTCATTTTAACTTTGGGCCCCTCGTGTTTGGGCCAATCTCGAGTCCTTCTAACCGAATCACATAATGTGATTAAGATCACATCATACCCTCTATCTTTAAAGTGATTTGTCCTCAAATCAGGCCATTTGCTCGAGAAAAATATTTGAAGATCATAGACCTTTAAAGGACACACCTTGTGAGTTAATTTGAGATAATTCCTTCTAAAAACCTGAAAATAAAACAAAGCATTAAAAATTAAAGAGTTAAAAGCTCATTTAATCTCCCCTTCTTCGAAAGGGTCTTCCTTGACATCGTGACCTCTATCGGCACAAAATAAATCGAAGATGTAGCAAATGATCACATTACTTTTACCTAGTTCCCCTTTTAAAAATATTGCACAAAAACAAACTCTGGGGTCGAAGACATGATTTTGCCTTACCACCTTAACATGAATCAAAAACTTATTTTTTGACAACAAACTATCAATATTGTAAAATTTACTGTGTCAACCCAATTTGAGATGTTAACACTAAGTAAGTTGTAGTGTTAATTCGGGATATTGTAATATCCAATACCCGAGACCATTGTTTGGGGCGAGTAAAGGGTGTTACATATTATTGTAATGAGATTTTCAATAGATTTAATTTATCCTCCCTCGGGTATGATCCTCAGAATACTTCCTTATGTTCCGTTGTAACACATACTATATTACAATTTGACTTGTATACTTGTGGACACCGCTGCTTTAATTTCTTATATATTCGGTGTAGTATTTTTTTAGTCAAACGTTTGCATGTTTGGCGGCAGTCAATAACATTTATAATGAGAGAGACCTAATCCTAACTAACAAGCACACACTAATGGTGTTTATTTAAGTTAGACCGCATGCCCACACAACATAGATTTCATATTGTAGCATATACTCAATTATGTTGTTCATTATAAGTATTAGAATCAATTAAAGAATTGCAAATTTAATAATTATAATTAATAAGACAAATATTCTAAGCAATTGAATACGAGCTCTATATGCAACAAACTTGAATCTTTGTAATTAAATCAGAAGACATGCAAATATTAAAGAAAAATAAAATATTAAGAACAGTTAGATCTCACAAAACTATTTGAATCAAACTTTGAAGTTTCTTTGACTAGAAAAATAGTTTAGCGATCAATAAAATAAAGAAAACACGAAAGTAAAATAATCTAAATCCATCTTAGGCCTTAACCTAATAATGTCCATTTATAGGGGAAACTTACAAAATGGATAAAATTTCAATGTGCACTTAATTAAATAAAGCAAATTTTTTGCAATTTTTTCTGCCCAACTTCCATACCATATCTGAACACCTTCTATATGTTTTGGGGCTCGAGTCATGAAATAATTTTTGTTAGATATTTCTATTTCTTTCGAAAGAGTATATTAATACCCTAAAACGGAGTTATATAGCTCAAATTATGGCAAAAATACTTAAATAATATTGTATTGAAAGTCTAATCCGCAAAAAGAATTACCAAAAATAAATTTTAAACTTACTTTTTTCCAATTATTCATTAAATCAATAATAAATAAATAAAATTACAAATAATATAATTAAAACTTAAATAATATGATTAAAAAATATCACAAATTGAAATTTATGCACTTATCAATTCTTAATTAAGTTGATGGAACGCGATAATAAGGACATAAATTCGAGCATCTTTCTTTTGATTTAAAGGTAAGGGGTCGTAAAGAAAAGTAAGTATTATATATAATAAAAAAAGGTTATAAATCTGAAATATGCTGAAAAAAATTTGTATTCTAGTTTCAACATATCCAAGTCCAGGACATCAGCACTTCAAATAAGCCCAAAAACGTAATATTATGAGCTAAAAACAGTCCCACGTTTTCTTTTATATATATATATTAAAAACAGTCACATGTTGAAAATTACCCATTTACCGCCGCCAATAATGAGGTGTTTCAATCCAAATAAATCGAAGGCAGAAAAATTATCTCTACATAATTTAATTTTTCTTCTCTTTTAATTTTTGAATACAATTTTTTAATTTTTTAATTTGTATTTTTATCAAATCATTAAAATTGATAGAAATGTTAATTTTTAATTAATTTTAAAAATTTTAAAAATAAATTTTATATTTTTTAAATAATTTTAATAATTTTAAATTTTAAATTTTTTTATATTTTTAAAATTTTTAAATTCTTAAAAATTAATTAAATATTAATCTGTCATCTACGTGGCAATTCACATTTAAGTTACATTAGGGAAGTTAAAAAATTAAAATTTTCATTTATTTTGAGATAATTTGATAAAAAACACAAATTTAAAAACTAGACAAATGAAAGATTAATTTTTTTTTATAAAATTAGAAATTTAAATAAATCTTTATGAGTAAATTGAATTTGGTGGTCAAGCGAGAGTTTAGGATAGTATCCACCAATTATAATATCTTTTGTCTATTGCAAATTGCTACGACAGTTTTGAAATACCTACAAATTCCTTACCATATAATTTGCTGATAAAAAACCTGTTAAAATTTTGTGAATTTTTTTTATTTCTTTTTTATATAATAATAATTTAAATTTAGATTATTTTTGAAATAAATGAATACTCAATTAATAGTAAGAACTATCATTCTTATTGAGACTCGAACTTATAGGGAAGAAAATAGATTTATGGATGGAATCAAATATGTAGTAATTACAGACAAAAGTATTCGATTATTGGTGAAAAATCAATATACTTCTAATGTCGAATCAGGATCAACTAGGATAGAAATAAAGCATTGGGTTGAACTCTTCTTTGGTGTTAAGATAATAGTAATGAATAGTCATCAACTCCCCAAAAAGGGTAGAAGGATGGGACCTATTATGAGACATACAATGCATTACAGACGTATGATTGTTACGCTTCAACCGGGTTATTCCATTCTACCTCTTAGAATGAAAAGAACTTAAATCAAAATACTTAATAGCATAGCCATACATTTATACAAAACTTCTACCCCGGGCACATGCAATGGAGCCGTAGATAGTCAAATGAAATCCAATCCATGAAATAATCTGATTTATGGACAGCATCGTTGTGGTAAAGGTCGTAATGCCAGAGGAACCATTACCGCAAGGCATGGAGGGGGAGGTCATAAGCGTCTATACTGTAAAATTAATTTTTGACGAAATGAAAAAGACATACATGATAGAATCGTAACCATAGAACGCGATCCTAATCGAAATGCATACATTTGTCTCATACACTATGAGGATGGTGAGAAGATATATACTTTACATCTCAGAGGGGCTATAATTGGAGATACTGTTGTTTATGGTACAGAAGTTCCTATAAAAATGGGAAATGCCCTACCTTTGAGTGCGATTTGAACTATTGATTTATGTAATTAGAAGGAAACAATTAGGTTTACGACGGAACCTAAAAATCGATCACTGATCCAATTTAAGTACCTCTACAGAATAGACCTCAACAGAAAACTGAAGAGTACTGGCAACAAGTGATTGAGTTCAATAATTTCTCATATAAAATTATTAACTCTAGAAATTTAGTAATATAGAGAAGACAAAATTGTTTTAAGCACTGATGGAATCAGAAGCGCCCCTTGTTTCAAAGAGAGGAGGAGAAATGTTTGGAATTCAACAAAGAAACGAACAAAAAAAAGAGAGTAATAAATAAAGAAGATCAATTATTTCAATGGGAAGAAAATATTAATTTGCAAAAATATAAAAAGAAGAGAAAAGAGAAAAGAATTTTCTCTCTCTCTCTCTCTCTCTCTCTCTCTTACTTGTAATAATGCTAATGTTTAACCAAACAAAAGCAACAGTCTGTTTAGTGTAAGCTTAAAACGTTTAAAAATGTAGAAACTTTCACTTTAGAGTTTGGGGCTGGGCTGCTTTGTTTGTAGTCAACCTGTATTTATTGACTTACGGTCGTCTTTCTTCCTAACCGATAGCGTCCAAAATCTAACAGTAAAATATTAAAAAGGAAACAAAGATGTTAGAATATCTAAACAAAAAGAACGACTCGTGACTCTACCAATTTGCCATTCCACCCATGAAACACAGCAACAATATTTATAATTCTTTATGTTTTCTCATGACCCATTAGCTTTCTTTTTCTTGCAATTTCAACAAACCCCAGATTCAAGGGAAGATAGAAGTATTAATAATCTCAGTTTTGTTTTTGGGGTATGTTTGTTTAGGGTTTTGGAGATCGGGTTTACAGCGTTTTCTTCTTCTGCTTCTTGCTGGTAATGGAGTTGAAGAAGGACAAGCTTGTCAGGTGAGTCGTATGCTAATTTTTTTATTATGCTTACTGTTCGTTGCTAGCTTTGTTTCCCATATAACATTTATTTCTGGGTAGTTTTCTTTTGTAAAAAGGGTGCTGTTTGGTAGCTTGGAAAGTTCTGGCAGCTTTGGATTTTCCATTAGGGACTACAGTAAGCTGGAATTTTAATAATAACTAGGACTTTTATGAATTGATATGGATGAATTGGGTAATATTTTTCTTATTTGGGTGTCACTGGAGGAGATTGAAATGAGGAATGTTATTGAAAAATATTTTGGCTGTGTTCAATGTAGTGAAGGAAACTTTTACATTTGGGCGTTATCTTTTTGCTTGAAGTTAGAACTTTTATTCAAGTGGAATTAATATATTTGGTTTTCAGTTTTCTCGGGAGTAGATCATAGTAAAACATAAATTCCATTTAAAAAAGAAAGCTAAAGAGACTTATCCTTCGAATGGACTTGGTCATTTAAGTGAAAATTTTGGAAATAAATGAACATTCCAGATGATTTTACTATATTGTTGTACTAAGCATGAACGAAAACTGAGAACAAAGGTTTTGTCAAACTGAATTGTTATGAAATACTTCTTATTGACCAATTTGTGGTGGAACTTGTTTATTTATAGGTTCTACTCTGATGGAAAACGACATAAAGAAACACAATGGGGAAAGAATGACCCATCATTCCTTGAAAAGTCATCTTCTGGGTACAAGATTTCATTTTCTTCAGTGCTAAAACCGGAGATTGGAATGGATGGAGGAAGAAATAGACTTCCTGAAATGGGGAAAATCGGACGGTCAAAGGTTTTGCCACAGGACAATGCACTTTGGTACAAGAGAATTCTTGATCCTGGCAGTGAGATTGTATTGCAATGGAACTGGGTTTTCATTATTTCATGTTTGGTGGCACTTTTCATCGACCCATTGTATTTTTATTTGCCTGCCGTTGGAGGGGATGCAAAGACCTCATGCGTAAAGACAGATACAAACTTGCGAATAGTTGTTACCTGCTTTCGAACTGTTGCCGATATTTTTTATTTGCTGCACATAATCATAAAATTTAGAACAGGTTATGTTGCACCAAACTCATCAACTAGAGTGTTTGGAAGGGGTGAACTTGTAATGGACCCTAAGAAGATTGCACGGAGGTATCTTGGATCTGATTTCTTCATTGATTTCATTGCAACACTTCCTCTTCCTCAGGTATTTGTTCTAATAAGCAATTCTTGTTCTGAAAAGGCCTATCATAAAAATTAGTTACCTACTTTAATCATCGATAGAAAAAAGAAAATTAGTTGCCTCTGTTATTTTGTGCCACTCTACCACACGAACTCAACGGTGACTATAGTAAAATAGATTGTAAATAACTCCCATTCCAAACTTGAAGCACTATGTCTTGGATTTTAATTGTGGTTTTATGGTTTCCCACACTGCTGTCTAGAATCCACCAACTAGCTTATGACATTTTTTTCAAAATATTATGGATACTTCTACTCATTTTGCATAAACATACATTTTTGAAGAGTTTATGTAATCATCTATTCTAGACGATAAGGATTTTGGTTTCCTTAATTAACAGATATGGAGCGTAAAATGTTTTGTTGTTCTTAACTCACTTTGTTTCTTATTTGGAGTGTGAGTGCTTTTTACATTTGTTTAGAAGCTTAGTTGTCTCCCCTTTTTAATTTATTTATGGTAATTAACCCTTTGCCATTCAAGGATATTTTGAAGTTGGGTGCTTCTGCCTTGGTTTCAAATGTCATGGTTAATTCCATGTATTCCCCTATCCTTTTATTGAAGCACTATTAAGTTTGTGGTCTTCTAGCATAATTTTCTTGTTTCCTTTTTCTTAATTATTGTAATAATTCTCGGCAGACTCTGCAAAACATACCATGCTAGATCTTGAAATTACCCTGGTCACTACATCCCAATCCTTGGATAAAATGGTTAATAGTTACATGTCTGATTTTCAGTTTAATGCATCTGGTACTAAAGATGAAAAAGATGATATCTCAGTTTATTTAATCATTTTTTTGCAGATAGTTATCTGGTTTATCATTCCAGCAACAAGAAGTCCTCGGACTGATCATAAAAACAATGCCCTTGCATTAATTGTTCTGATTCAGTACATTCCCAGATTGTATTTGATTTTTCCTTTAAGTTCTCAAATTATTAAAGCAACTGGAGTGGTTACAAAGACGGCGTGGGCGGGTGCTGCCTACAATCTTCTCTTATACATGTTAGCTAGTCATGTATGTTGCCTTGTTACTTCTATTATTAGCCTTTCCTTTGCTTTCGTGTCAACATGTATATTTTCTCTCTTTGACAATGACTGCCTGGTTTTTTCTTGCCATTTAATTCCTCCTACCCTCTGCTAGTTTTTACACAAAAAAATGCCTATTCATGTAGGTCGTAGGGGCAGCATGGTATGTGCTCTCTGTTGACAGGTATACTTCATGCTGGAAGAAAATTTGCAAAAAGGAATTTCCTCCTCACAGATGTAACCTGTCCTATTTAGATTGCGACACTTTTGGCCGTAGTGATCGCAATACGTGGGCAAAAGTCACAGATGTGTTCAAGCAATGTGACCCCAACAATGATATTGATTTCCAGTATGGCATATTTGAAAGTGCAGTAAAAAAGAATGTCGTCAAAAAGGGCTTTCTTGAGAAGTATTTCTATTGCTTATGGTGGGGCTTACAGCAACTTAGGTATGATTTTATTAAATTTTATGGACAATAATATTGATTTTCAAATTCGTATTAGCTTTGTCTTTATTCTCTGAATATACTGTTGCATTTTTTTGGGTAATCCCCTGGTAGCTAATGAGTGCAACCAAACTGTTTGATTAGTAGATTTTGTTGCTTCGCTTACAAATTACAGTTTGTGTCCTAATACGGTAGCTCTATGGAATTTCCCCAACCACATTGTGTGTGATATTATGACAATATTGTGAGAGTCTAGTCAGATATGCTTTAAGTGCAATCAAATGACTGTTATGATGCAATTGCTGCATGGTTGTTGCACTTATATGGAAGTTCAGCTCTGTAGAATTGCATGTTTATTTTTATTGGCAGCAAACTGTTTTTGCCTTTAAAGATGCAGTGAGCTATAAAGCGATTATGCAAGGTAAAAATGGTAATTCCTTCCATTCCGAAACACTCATGAGAAATGTTTGAGTTGTTGGACTGATAAATTTGCCCATAAGAACTAAAAGAAAGGCCTCTATTTTCTGGCAAGGTTATGTCCTAAAGCCATTGTGAAAGTATCTTTAACTAATTTAATCTTTTCCACCAAAATAGTTGAAAAATTAGTGATGCTAGTAAGTGTTCTATTTTGAAATTATTTTCACATCATCTACTTGTTATGATAACATGCTCGTTTGTATGGCCATAAGGAAAATGTCATGGTTCATCTATGAATTTGGGATTGGAAATACCTTGCTAAACATAATTTATTCAGTTCAGCTTTCTTCCTCGAAACCTTCTTTCTGTCTCTCTATTTGGTCTATTACCTTGCATCACTGCAAAGTATAAGAGTTATACACTGGACTATATATTTGTGATTCTAGCCGAATTTTGATTGAAAGATATGGAGACAAGTTCCCATGAAAATCCCCCCCCCTTCCACAGCTTCCCCCTTTGTTCCCTTTCTAGTTGTAGCACCAAAAATTTGAGCCGTTTCAGCAAATTGTTTGAGAAAAGAAACACAAGCCCATGGGAACAGCCAGTTAGCATTTTTGAAGGCTAACAGGACTGTGCTGACCATGTTGAGGCAGGAGGCATATTGCAATATGCATTTGGCTTTAGAAGGGAACCTGCTTAATGACTCTGAAGCTACTCGATCTCAAAGACATTTGTAGCACATCAAGGAAATTATGTCAATTTCAGTGATCCCCTCGATATATTGCCTGTGATGTTGCATTATCCACTTTTATCATTGTGCTTGATGAGATACTATTCTTGGAATAGTAGACACAAAGATGTAAACCTTCCCCTTAAGATGTGTATCTGAGATGTCTACTGATCAATTTTATGTTTCTCTATGCTAATTTGGAATAGATGGCATTCAAAATAAATAGATTGCATTTTTTATGTGCCTCTTAGAAGTAGAAGACAGGCATACTGTAGGATCTAGTTACTATATTGAAATTTAAACTGATGATGACCAGCAACTTGTCATTCCATATTATGTCAGTTATTTAATGCCTAATATCATGAAATGCTACTTAAGGTTCGTAGAGCATTTGCACCTTTTTCTATATTTTTTACAGGAAATTGCTTTACAAAAAGTATTGGTTTAGCTGATCTAATAAGATAGCATGTGCCATTCAATGAGTTTCTTGTGTTTGCTAATGTTAATACATGCCTTTTATCTTCTTATTGTCTCAGTTCATATGGCCAGAATTTGTCAACAAGCACTTTTATTGGGGAGACCCTATTTGCTATACTTATTTCTATCCTGGGTCTTGTTCTGTTTGCCCACTTGATTGGCAACATGCAGGTATGAAAAGTTTGCATCCTTGAGTTTTGCCTTACGAAATCAAATTTCATATACTGTTTCTAGTAACTCAAATGAAGTGGTATATGTTGTCTATCATCCTGGTGCTGTGCTCATGAATGGATTTTTGTGTTTGTATCTCTCCATTACTTAGTTTCTTCTGTCAAAATTGTCTTGACCTCGTGGGACTATCTTTCTTCAGTTGTCTTTTTTAGCAATTCATATCTTCTTTCTTCCCCCAATTGGAAACAATGAAATAGGAAGAGAGGGTGTATTCCTATCTAGTTTCTTGTAGTTCAGAATATCCTACATTAAGCTTCATTTTATCATCATTGAAACAATTATTTCTGTTTGTTCTTTATACAGTGTGATAGTTTACATTTGTTTTTCTGATACAGACTTATTTGCAATCCCTCACAGTAAGACTAGAGGAATGGAGACTTAAGCGAAGGGACACTGAGGAGTGGATGAGCCATCGCCAACTCCCTGAAGATTTAAGACATCGTATTAGACGTTTTGTTCAGTATAAATGGCTTGCAACTCGGGGAGTTAATGAAGAAGCCATCTTGCATGGCTTACCTGCTGATCTTCGTCGTGATATTCAACGCCACTTATGCTTGGACCTTGTTCGACGTGTATGCAGCTTTCCCATACCAATTTCTTTTTGAGTTTCAAACCAGCCTTATTCACTTACATTATAGATGTTTCTACTTGAAAAGCAGTCTTGATGGGAGATTGTCCATGTTGTATTTTGTCATATAATTATCAATTTAAAAACCAGCCTCTTCTGTTTTAACATAGGTTATCCACCTCATTAGCCATACAGTCTTTCCTTGGAACCCGTCTCTTAGGTGGAATTAGAACCCATGCGCACTCTACATTTTGCAAGAATTCCTTCTAATGGTTTAATCTTCCTTCAAACGTTAATATGTCAGCCTCAATAATGTTGCTGCGGACATTTATATTAGATTTGACTCTAAAACATTAATGTGTTTATACATAAGAATTGTGCAATCTTCTGTGTGACATTTCTTTATTAAATGATAATTAGTTTCATTGAAGTTGTTCTCATTTGTAGGTCCCTTTCTTCTCCCAAATGGATGATCAGCTGCTTGATGCAATATGTGAACGCCTAGTATCGTCCTTGAGCACTGAGGGTACTTATCTTGTTCGTGAGGGTGACCCTGTGACAGAGATGCTTTTCATTATTAGAGGTAGATTAGAGAGTTCTACAACAAATGGTGGTCGAACTGGTTTCTTCAACTCAATTGTGTTGAGACCTGGAGATTTTTGTGGAGAGGAACTGCTTGCATGGGCTTTGCTACCAAAATCCACCCTGAACTTACCCTCTTCAACAAGAACAGTCAGAGCTTTAGTTGAGGTTGAAGCATTTGCACTACGTGCTGAAGATCTCAAGTTCGTAGCAAACCAATTTAGACGGCTTCATAGCAAGAAATTACAGCATACCTTCCGGTTTTACTCCCACCATTGGAGGACATGGGCAGCCTGCTTCATACAGGCTGCTTGGCGTCGGTACAAAAGGAGGATGATGGAGAACAGTCTGATGACAGAATCACTTTCTTTGGATGAGAAAGAGGAAGATGAGACGGGGCAGGAGAAAGAGAAGAATTTCATCGTAGGCTCCAATCCTTCTCAGGCAAAACTGAACCTTGGAGTCACAATATTAGCATCGAGGTTTGCAGCAAACACTAGGAGAGGAGCTCAAAAAATCAAAGATGTTGAGATGCCTAAATTGCAAAAACCAGAGGAACCCGACTTTTCTGCGGAGCCCGATGATGACTGATCTGATTTCACGCATTATAATAGAAATTATATATTGGCTGAGCTTCTCCACTGGGGGTCAGACATTTTTGAGTACAATAGCATGTGAGCAGTGCACCACCTTCTGGTTAAGTCAGGATCTAGAATCCCAGATCTTGAGCAGCATTTCCCTAAGGATCGAAACCTTAGTATTTGGACCACAAGAACTTAGCTTAGCTCTGAAACCTTACTAGCTGCTTATTTATTATCGTGTATGTGGGGTTTCAGCATGCAAGCTGTGAAACCCACGAGCCTTAAAAATACGAGATATTAAAATTTTAATCCTCGTGTGTCGGGGCCTCATCACTCTGATTTTCTGTTTTAACTCGACTGTGTAATTTTTACTCATCATAACATAAATGAATAGATTTGAATCTATAGATGATCAAAGAACTAAAACCTACTATCAAAACCAAATTTCTGGTCTTATTAAAAGAGGAAACTAATCGTGTAATCGTATCCGTTATTATTAGTGTAATACTCAATTTTAGTCTGGGCTCACATATGGAAACATAATTTTTGAGGATATGCAATCTTAGATATGATATGCAATCCTAGATATGATATATGCAATCTTAGATATGATATATAATCTTAGATATGATATGCAATCTTAGAATATATGATTTTGTAATCTTAGAGATTTAATTTGTAGATACCCTTTAATCTCAGCCGTTGATGTAATTGATCTGTACCATTGGATTTGGGGAGGCTCAACTATAAATAGAGGCCTCTCCCTTCATTGAAAAAAGAAAAAGAAAAAAGAGGAGGAATAAAAAAGAACGATTGGCAGTTTTTTAAAGGTGGTTTACTATTTTTTTTTCTTTCGATTATTTTTTTTACTTATTCACGATTTTAAAAAAGGGAGAAGGTGATACCACTGCGAATTTTATTTATTTATTTATTTAGCCCCTCCACCTTTTAATGTTTTTGTAATTAAGTTTTCTTTATTTTTTTAATTTACCCTTTTATTTATTTTAAATTCCAATTTAATCCTTTTGAACGACACCGTTTTAGAGGAGAAGGGAAAATTTCCCTTTCAGCCCCTCTATGTAATTCGCTCGTTCAATTTAGTCCTCCAAATTTTATTTATTTGCAGATTGACCCCAAATTTGTTTACTTGTAGTTCAATTTAATCCTTTTTATATTTTTCTTAAAATTAGTTAATTTTGTTAATGTAATTATTATTATTATAATTATTATTATTTTCATATGTAATTATTATTATTTTAGCTATATATATATGTATACTTGTTTCTATGTGCGTATTTATATTTTTTTAAACTAATATTTTTCGCATATTTATTTTTTTAATATGAGGTAATTATTTTTATTTTATTTTATTTATATATAATTATTTTTTATAATCTATATATGTTATATTTATCTTTGTATATATATGTATGTATACATATTAATATTTTTAACCAGTTTTTTATATACTTGTATATATATTGTTGACACCATCTTTTGGATGAAAACGGGGTCGACTTGGGTTTTGAAAATGAAAACTAAAAACGGGAGTCGCCACCAATCTTTTTTTGTGAGGTGTGATCGGGTCACCTCGAAAAGTAGTTGTTTTTAATAACCGATTTAATTTTTATCAAAACAACAATTTTGGTCTACGGAATTCAGAAAACGGGTTCGGGAGTCGGTTACGCACGAGGAAGGATTAGCACCCTCGATGCGCCCAAAATTGGTACATCGCTGATTAATTAGTGTCTTAGTGTCGAAAATTGAGAACTTTGAAGAATTTTAAAAGTACGATCCTCGTATTAAAATGTTGGAAATTTTTAGGAACATGGGCATATTTCACGTTATTCGAGAAAGAAAACATCATATCCAGTAAGTTAGAACACGATGTATCGAATTCCCGATACGTAAAAACTCTAAAATTTTGTTCGTTGAAAAGATATTTTAATCATCTCAGGCTTGAAAATGTGATCACGATCAGTAAGTTAGGACGTGTTTCTTTTTAAAATCCCGAGATTATTTAAAACTTGGGTTAAAAAAATTCGTGCATTTAGATTTATTATAAAAATCGAAACCCAGTGAGTTAGGGTACGATCTTTTCAAATCTAAACACGAAATATATATTTTTTAAAACAAATTTTGTTATATCGAGTAATAACAACAATATAAAATAAATAAAAGTCATACTTACAATCATATAAAATAACAATGTATATAAACAAATAGATTAAAACATTCATTCTCAAATGATAAAGAAAATGAAATAAATAAATAGTAAATACAATTAAATGTAAAGAGACACAAACCAAAATATGTGTGCATATGTATATGTATTTACAAAGGTTAGAGTATATATATAATAAGAAAGGTATACATAAATATTACGAAACATAAAAATATATGTATGTAGATAAAAAATATAAGTGGATTATAAAAATGAAATAAGATAATATATAATATATATTTTAATACGTAAAAAGGGCATACATATATATATAAAAGAAACGATATAAAATATATAAATATGTATACATATATTCGTAAAAAGAGGGGTTATATAGATACACATATAAAAAGGTATTTATATATATTATATAAGTCTAAGAAAGGGAAATAATAATGACAATATTATACATGTATGTATCGAAACTATCATATAATAATAGTATGATAAATAAAAATAATAAAAATAATATTATGAATGACGATAATAATAAATGATAATACATTGAAAATAATAAAGAAAATGATAAAAATGCTAAAAGGGGACTAAATTGAAGTAAAGTCTAAAATATGGGGCGAAATCGAAATAAAAAACAAAAGGGACTAAATTATGTAGCGCGCCGAAATAGGGGGACCAAAATGGTAAATACCCCGAAGCCCCAAAACGTTGCGCTTAGATGTGGACTAAATTGAACAAAAAATAAAATTTTGTGGCCAAATCGCAAAATAAAAAGGTTCGGGGGCTATAATGAATCACGCACAAAATGTGAAGGACTGATCGGGCGATATGCCCCAGCCTTGTAGCGCGCCACTTATGCCCAGACTAAATCGAGACATGTAACAAATTTGTGAGGCCAATTTAAATAATGAAGAAACAGGCAGAATGATCAAATTAAAACAAAACAATAATGAAAGGGATTAATGGCGCAAATAGCCCATTTGTCAGAAACGCGCGGATCCCCTGGAGCGAGTCGGGTCGCGCGCGGATCTTAAAGGCCAAAACGGTGCCGTTTTAAATTTAATATAAATACCAAAAAAAATACTAAAAAACAGTTTCATCTTCATTTTCAACAAAAACAGAGAGAGAGTCAGAACTCTCTCAACACCCTCTCCCCAGGAACCGACCAAAGGCTCTGGCGCACCTCCGCCGTAGCTCCGCCGTAGACAGCAGCCGGAGGTGCAAAACAGAACCTTTCTTAGCCCCGCTTGAAGCCCACTCCCTTTAGAACTCGGATTCAAAGCCGAATCCTTTAAAAAACGAGTCAAAACCGAAAAGAAGAGAAGGAATCCGTTCGCCTTCCCTCCTCTCCGGCGCGGCGCAGGTAAGGCTTCTTCTCGCCCCTTTTTTGTTTTCTATTTGATATACAAAATAAGGAAAATAAATAAAAAAAATACAAATCTGATGTAAATAACAACCTGGAATCTGTTTGTTTGCTTTTATTTCTTTCTGCTAATGTGTTGTCTTTTTTTTTTACAAAAATCCCCCCCTTTACATTTCACCACATACTTGGCTTTATAGCAAAAAGAAAAGATGAAAAATGCAGGAAAATTCCCTCTTTTGCTACTGTTTTTCTAGTCTACTTCCATTTCTCTCTTTTTGCTACTTGTTTGCAGGTACATGGCAAGGTCAACTTGCCGTTTCGGTGCAAGGCCGGCTGGTGATGGCAGGCCTCGGGCGTGGTGCGCGCTGAAGGCTCACATGGGTAGCAGCAGGGGAACGGCGCCAGAAACCCTAGGGTTTCTGGATTCTGAAAATGTCAAACGCTTTGGGCCATTTGGGCTTTTGAATTTTGGGTTGTAGGTCTGTTATTGTAATTGGGTCAGTAAATTTTTTTGGGTTGGTAGGTTCGAGCTAGGGTTTATATGGGCCCGGGCAAAATAAGGTCTGTATAGCTGCCCCTCTTTGCTCATTGTCGTGTAACGAGAATAGAGCAAAGACTAAGAAAGACCAATTTTGCCCGGTCTCGTCGAGTTCGACTTCTTTTGATGCTTCTCCTCTTCAAGTAGCTTTATCTCAGTCCGCTTCGATCCACTCCACTGCACTCCAGAGAGTTTTGACTTGTAGCTTCAATCTTCTTTGCCGCAACTTCAGGGGGACGTTGTTTGTGGTTTTAGTCTGCTCCCCTGTAACTTCAGGGAGATAAGGCTGGATGCTATCTGCTCTACTGCTACTTCAGAGAGATAAGATCTTTGTTTTTAATCCGCTCCACTGTGACTTCAGGGAGATAGGATTGGTTTCTTCTGTCTGCTCCACTACTGCTTAGGGAGATAAGACTTGATGCGATCTGCTCCACTACTGTTTAGGGAGATAAGATCTGTGGTTTTAATCCGCTCCACTGCAACTTTAGGGAGATAGGATTGGTTTCTTCTGACTGCTCCACTACTGCTTAGGGAGATAAGACTTGGTGTGATCTGCTCCACTACTGCTTAGGGAGATAAGATCTGTGATTTTAATCCGCTCCACTGCAACTTTAGGGAGATAGGATTGGTTTCTTCTGTCTGCTCCACTACTGCTTAGGGAGATAAGACTTGGTGCGATCTGCTCCACTACTGCTTAGGGAGATAGGATCTAACACCTTTGACCTGCTCCACTACTGCTTAGGGAGATAGGACTGGTGGCTTAAATCTGCTTCACCACTACTTAGGAAAATAAGATTTGGCATTTTCGATCTGCTCCACTACTGCTTAGGGAGATAATATCTACCATCTTTCACCTGCTCCACTACTGCTTAGGGAGATAAGATCTACCATCTTTGACCTGCTCCACTACTGCTTAGGGAGATAGGATTTACCATCTTCGACCTGCTCCACTACTGCTTAGGGAGATAGGACTGGTGGCTTAAATCTACTTCATTACTGTAATCTCAGGGAGATAAGACCTGATACGATCTACTCTACTGAAAATTTAGAGAGATAAGATCCTTTATTTTAATCCGCTCCACTGTAATCTCAAGAAGATAGGATTACTAGCTTTAATCTGCTCCACTGTAATCTCAGGGAGATAAGATCTGAAATTCTTCGGTCTGTTCCACTGTAATCTCAAGGAAATAAGATCTGATGCGATCTACTCTGCTGTAACTTCAGAGAGATAAGATCTTTGGTTTTAATCCGCTCCACTGTAATCTCAGAGAGATAGGATTACTAGCTTCAATCTGCTCCGCTGTAATCTCAGGGAGATAAAGATCTGAAATTCTTCGGTCTACTCCACTGTAACCTCAGGGAGATAAGATCTGATGCGATCTACTCTACTGTAACTTCAGAGAGATAAGATTTTTGGTTTTAATCCGCTCCACTGTAATCTCAGAGAGATAGGATTACTAGCTTCAATCTGCTCCGCTGTAATCTCAGGGAGATAATATCTGAAATTCTTCGGTCTACTCCACTGTAACCTCAGGGAGATAAGACTTGCATATTCAACCTGCCCCACTATAACTTCAGGAAGATAAGGTTCGTGGCTTCGATCTGCTCCTCTGTAATCTCAGGGAGATAAGATCTGAAATTCTTCGGTCTACTCCACTATAACCTTAGGGAGATAAGACTTGCATATTCAACCTGCCCCACTGTAACTTCAGGGAGATAAGGTTTGTGGCTTCGATCTGCTCTTCTGTAATCTCAGGGAGATAAGATCTAAAATTCTTCGGTCTACTCCACTGTAACCTCAGGGAGATAAGACTTGCATATTCAACCTGCCCCACTGTAACTTCAGGGAGATAAGGCTTTATGCGACCTGCTCTACTGTAACTTCAGAGAGATAGGATCCTTTATTTTAATCCGCTCCACTATAACTTCAGGGAGATAGGATAGTGTCTTCGATCTGCTCCGCTGTAATCTCAGGGAGATAAGATCTCTGGCTCTTTGATCTGCTTCGCTATCAATGCAGGAAGACAAGATCTATCATATTTGCTGATTCGTTCTCTGGGGAACATGACCTGTATAATGAACCTAATTATGCCTAATGATTAGGATGGCATGATCAAAATGAATCAAATGCTCCTAACTAGACATGTGTGAATGGTGTTTGCATGAATGCAAAATTTTATTTTTCCGAGAATGATCTCGCTTAGGTTGTCATTACTCGAAGTTTATTAAGGCTTTGTGACTGACGTGCTACAATGCCTTCTCGCTTGACTGGTTTTTCTGAAGAAACATTTGGCCAGGTTGCCCCCACTGTAAACCTCAAAGTTCAATCCATTGGGACGCCAAAATTTGTACCATCATTCTCCCACTGCAATCCAATGGTAGAAATATGTGACTTTTCCTCAATCTTCTCCTATCACAATTCAAGGATATAGGACGCGAATCGTTCTAGTTCCTCACACCATTCCCAAGGTGTCATACTCATGTGCAAATGAAGGATCTCTTCTCCGAGGTAACCTCTTACTATTGCCTGATAATCATTGCTTGCTTGTTTATTTAAGCTTTTCCACCAACATGGCGCCTTGTCAATCAACGCATTTGAAAACAAAAATCCAAAGAAAAAGTCTAAATTTAGACTATTCCTTCTCAAATTTCCAACCTTTAAAATTGGTGTGTTCTAAACAATAGTCCTACTTTAGGCTCCTATATTATTTAGAAACTTTTCAGAGTAATAAGCAAAATTTCCTTTGTAAAAGTTTTATTAGTCCATTAATCATTATTCCGATGCAACATGCTCGCAAGAAGGGTCATAACAATGGATAAGAATAAAGTTGGTTCTGAGCATAGCTCGAAAGAACAAGTTATCCAAAAATAGTAAAGAAGGATGACAAAGAAATTGATTGGGAATGTATATCTTGGAAAAGAATAAAAGGTATTCCGAGAACAACAAATAATATGAGAATTGGGTGCCTTAGATATCGCAGCTTGAACTTTTCTGTACAAATTTTCTGAAGACCATTTTGAGTTTAACATGTGTTTAGGAGATTTACAGTGCTTTGTCGACGCCCCAAGATGTCGCTTATCCCTTCATGTTGATTCAGGTATAGCAAGATCACCACATGCCCCAATTTGATCAAAATTTGAATTGCTCTGATCACCTCATGCCCCATTCTAATCAATATTTGAGCCGCCCTTTTTGGGTTTTCAACTCAAATCCCCTTTGGCCTAAGACGCCCTTTCCGGGTTTTCCCTTAGCCTCTCCATTTTTCATTTTCTTTTTTCAATTTTCATTCTCATTTTTCATTTTTTCAGAGTGCCCTTTGCGGGTTTTCACCTTGGTCCTTTCTTCTTCTTTAAACGAAGTATTTCTTGACTGGATCTGAGTTTATAGGACTAGCGATCTCACTAAGGATCAGCGCTCTTCTGAAAAATGTCTTCTTTACAACGTAGGGACATTCTCGGTTTGGCATTCATTTCCCTCCGGAATCCTTTTGGAGAGGAATGATATTTTTCGACATCCAACCCTCTCGTGGAATTCTTTGAGATGACACTGTTCATTACGGGCTCGTATCATTTGTTTCTGGTCCATCCGACCCTGAAGAATAGCTTTTAACCTTTTTTCTAGGTTCAACTGATCGCATCACGATTGGATCCATTCTGCTTCATCCAATTCTAACTCAACTAATACCCGGAGAGCAAAGATTTCAATAGGTAAAACTACCTAAACCCCGCAAACCAAAGAGAAAGGTATTGCCCCGGTACAAATGTTCGACAAGCAATGAAGGCAAATAGTAATTTCTCATGCCAATCCTTGTAAGTCTCGGTCATTTTCCTTCAATTTTCGATGTTCAACTCTAGGCAATTCAGTGACGAATCGTGGTGTCCACTTCTGAGTTAATTTGAGACCTCAGCGATCGTGCTATTGTTTAAGCTCAATGCATTCTCCAATACCCTCTTCTCTGAAATTCTATATCGGTATACATGACTTTGGCTCATGAAGTAGCCTCTCAAAATGAAGCAATGCCCATTAGAAGTCTTCGATAATGGTGAAGTCCATGCCTCATTGTGCTCGAAATTTGAGTCGCCCCTTTTCGGGTTGTCAACTCAAAACCTCATTTCGTCACAAAGCGCCCTTTGCGAGTTTTTGCTTTGGCCTCTCCTTTTATTTTTCTTTTTCTTTTTCATTCTGATTTTTTCATCTAGATTTCTCTTTTTTCATTCTTCTTTCTTTTTCTCAGTTTCATTTTCATTTTGATCTTGATGTTGATTTTTTTTCTTCTTTCTTCCTTTTTTTTATTTTGATTTTTAATTTTTTTCCTTTTCATTTTCATTTTCATTTTGACTTTGATTTTGATTTTTCTTTTTCTTCACTTTTTTGATCTGAGCTACGACAGAAAACTTTGGATCTTCCTCTTTAATCAGGATGGACCCAACAACAACTTGAAGAGGTAAAAATTCGACTTCAAATGGACAAAGCTATGCTGACTCCACGAGAAAGGCATTGCCCCGGCAAAGAATTACATCGTTCATACTGTAAATTTCTAACATTGTGGTATTGTGCAGATTTCATTATTGGCGTTTAACCCAGGGCATATCCTGGTATGATCATACGAAGACATCTTTGAACCCTGAGGTCACTTAATAAGGTGTTGCTTCGTCTCTGCGGTCAGGTCAATTCTAAACTTTACCACGCTCACAATTTCTAATGATTCTTTGTAAGGTAGGATCTGTCTGTCCTCTTATTCAACCGTTCTTAACAAGTCAGGAGATAAACTACAATCTTTGTCATTTTTAAAGCCCTGAGATCCCTCTGAACACATGCCTCGCTCAAAAGGAAAATCTGGGTCTGTAGCAGAGTCATTCACGTCATTGATATCCAGGGACTCATAATAAGTAGCAAAGAATATACAAAAGAAAGTATAAATTTATGAATAATTATTTATACAATATGATTGTGAATGAATGATGTGGAAGAAAATCTTAAAGAATGAAATAATCAGAAATAATTATTCAAAAAGAATGAAAGAATATTTGCTCAAAAAGGAATGCAAAGATGTATTTTATTAGAATGAGCCTATTTCACAAAAGAGTTCTTATTGCCTCTAGGCTAAAAGCAACAAGTGTGTTCTGGATATTACTCTGAGTAAGCTCTAAATACTACAGGGGTCTCTTCTGCAGTCTAATTATTCAGAACACTCTCAAGTTTAGAAGGGCGGACATCTAATAAGATCTCTTCTCCAGTTGTTTCTTCAGATTCGACACTGATGTGAACATTTCCCAACATTTCTTCATTCATCGCATTCCCTTCATTATCCGTATGATTGAGCAGCGAGTTTTCTGTACTGATTGAATCATCAAATTTGACAATGCCCATATTGATAAACCTTTCGACCAACTTTTTAAAGGCAGTGTAGTTTTCTATAGAATGCCCCGTAATTCCCGCATGGTAGTCGCATTGCGCGTTCATATCGTATCATTTGGGATAAGGAGGTTGTAAAGGGGTCAAGTAACGAGGAGCAACAACATGTGCATCGAACAAGCTTTGATACAGCTCCTTATATGACATCAGAATTTGTATGAACTGGAGCTTCTCCGTACCTGGTTTCACTCCAGATTCTTACTTTAAAAGGCTCTGATGGTTGGTGGTCTCCGTCTTTGGCCTGCCCACAGTGATTGGTTTTGAGTGGCCCTTGTTATATCCGCCTACATTATCCCTTTTATTCCCCTTCTTCCTTGGGGACTTTGTAGTATCTGGGTACTCTACCCTCATCTGCTTTATTCCGGCTAGATTAGCAACAGGATTAGCTAAATCGTTTCTCAAATTGGATCCTAAACCTGTCAGGCAATTCACTGGTGTCGATGTACCAGTTTGATAATATTGGGATCCGATAGTAAAAAGTGCTCATTGTGGGCGCCCATCTGGCTGGACCTGAACACTTGTCGGAGTACAATCTAAGAAATAGACAAGATCCTTATTATCAACCCCAAAGTAAACCATCGAGTCTTTCACTTCTTTTGACTTTCCAGCTAGCAATCGGTTGAACTGGTTTATCATAGTTCTCCGTAATTCTAGCATCTAATCTCTCATCTTCTGTTGAAATTCAGTCAATTGCTCCTACATCTGAATCTGCATTCGCTCTAATTTTTCCAACCTTCTTTCCATTTCTCTAGCCTTTGCTTGGATATCGTAAGAGTGTTTGGTTGGTTGGTTTTCCAGGTTAGTTGAAATAAATTTACTCGTTCAGACTCTTTCAATAGATTTTAATGCATGTAATGCAATGTGATGCAAATGCATGAAATGAATGCCTAAAGAGACGTTGATTCTGATTCAATTACATTTAGGAAACTTTTCTAGAAAGAAAATTACCTTACATAAAATGGATACATGTACGACCTCATCTTCATATTCCAAGAAACAACATCGGTCTTTTTCTTCATCCGCATGTTTGAAGTAATCTCGCCAATAGATACCATTGCTAGCTCCTTCTTTTGATCTTGGTCACGATCCATCATTTGCCCATCTTCATAAGGCTCGTCAGCTTCTTGGAACGTCGAAGGCTCTTAGACAATCGCCTTGGAATCCTCAGGCCACGAAGTAGAGTCACGAACTCTTCCATCGCCCTTCTTGCGTTCCTCAGAATATATTCGGGAAGTCGTATTATTTTCCACTTCATCAAGGAATTCGTATTCCATGACAAGCTTTCTAATTTATTAATCGAACTTGAATCCATATCTCTTTCCTAAGATGCAAATGCAATGCAATGCAATCATAATCAAAACACAACAAGAGGGGTTAGTGCAAAACATAAGCAAGCACAGAAAGCAAAAAGTACCTAATCAGGTAGATACTAGGGGTTTGGAGTGGCTCTACCTAGGTTAAGCTCCTAAGTCTACTATATGAGGGTTGGTTCTAAAGTCAAGGTACCCGAACCAGCAGATTCCTCGATCCTCACCCATTATAAGCTCATACGGACTGAGTTCGGTTCAGGGGAATACATTTCCCTATGGCCATGCGGAGATGAAAATCTCACGAAGACATAGGTACGGATGTATCCCGAAAGCGATTCACTATCCCATGCGGAGGTGAAAACCTCACGAAGGCGTAGTTTCTCACTCCCACTTAAAAGGTGTGACCAATGGTCATGCAATGCAATGCAGCAAAATTTAAAATACAAAACATGATGAAAACTATAACTCAAAACAAATGAAATGTAATGAAAGGATCGTATATTTAAATCTTTCGACAAAAAAAAACAAGAAATAATCAACTCGTGGCTTGACTCTCTTATTTTGTGTCCCCAGTGGAGTCGCCAAGCTGTTGACACCATCTTTTGGATGAAAACGGGGTTGACTTGGGTTTTGAAAATGAAAACTAAAAACAGGAGTCGCCACCAATCTTTTTTGTGAGGTGTGATCGAGTCACCTCGAAAAGTAGTTGTTTTTTATAACCGATTTAATTTTTATCAAAATAACGATTTTGGTCTACGGAATTCAGAAAACGGGTTCGGGAGTCGGTTACGCACGAGGAAGGATTAGCACCCTCGATGCGCCCAAAATTGGTACCTAGCTGATTAATTAGTGTCTTAGTGTCGAAAATTTAGAACTTTGAAGAATTTTAAAAGTACGATCCTCGTATTAAAATGTTGGAAATTTTTAGGAACATGAGCATATTTCACGTTATTCGAGAAAGAAAACATCATATCCAGTAAGTTAGAACACGATGTATCGAATTCCCGATACGTAAAAACTCCAAAATTTTGTTCGTTGAAAAGATATTTTAATCATCTCAGGCTTGAAAATGTGATCACGACCAGTAAGTTAGGACGTGTTTCTTTTTAAAATCCCGAGATTATTTAAAACTTGGGTTAAAAAAATTCGTGCATTTAGATTTATTATAAAAATCGAAACCCAGTGAGTTAGGGTACGATCTTTTCAAATCTAAACACGAAATATATTTTTTAAACAAATTTTGTTATATCGAGTAATAACAACAATATAAAATAAATAAAAGTCATACTTACAATCATATAAAATAACAATGTATATAAACAAATAGATTAAAACATTCATTCTCAAATGATAAAGAAAATGAAATAAATAAATAGTAAATACAATTAAATGTAAAGAGACACAAACCAAAATATGTGTGCATATGTATATGTATTTACAAAGGTTAGAGTATATATATAATAAGAAAGGTATACATAAATATTACGAAACATAAAAATATATGTATGTAGATAAAAAATATAAGTGGATTATAAAAATGAAATAAGATAATATATAATATATATTTTAATACGTAAAAAGGGCATACATATATATATAAAAGAAACCATATAAAATATATAAATATGTATACATATATTCGTAAAAAGAGGGGTTATATAGATACACATATAAAAAGGTATTTATATATATTATATAAGTCTAAGAAAGGGAAATAATAATGACAATATTATACATGTATGTATCGAAACTATCATATAATAATAGTATGATAAATAAAAATAATATAAATAATATTATGAATGACGATAATAATAAATGATAATACATTGAAAATAATAAAGAAAATGATAAAAATGCTAAAAGGGGACTAAATTGAAGTAAAGTCTAAAATATGGGGCGAAATCGAAATAAAAAAACAAAAGGGACTAAATTATGTAGCGCGCCGAAATAGGGGGACCAAAATGGTAAATACCCCGAAGCCCCAAAACGTTGCGCTTAGATGTGGGCTAAAATGAACAAAAAATAAAATTTTGAGGCCAAATCGCAAAATAAAAAGGTTCGGGGGCTATAATGAATCACGCACAAAATGTGAAGGACTGATCGGGTGATATGCCCCAGCCTTGTAGCGCACCAGTTATGCCCAGACTAAATCGAGACATGTAACAAATTTGCGAGGCCAATTTAAATAATGAAGAAACAGGCAGAAGGATCAAATTAAAACAAAACAATAATGAAAGGGATTAATGGCGCAAATAGCCCATTTGTCAGAAACGCGCGGATCCCCTGGAGCGGGTCGGGTCGCGCGTGGATCTTAAAGGCCAAAACGGTGCCGTTTTAAATTTAATATAAATACAAAAAAAAAACTAAAAAACAGTTTCATCTTCATTTTCAACAAAAACAGAGAGAGAGTCAGAACTCTCTCAACACCCTCTCCCCAGGAACCGACCAAAGGCTCCGGCGCACCTCCGCCGTAGCTCCGCCGTAGATGGCAGCCGGAGGTGCAAAACAGAACCTTTCTTAGCCCCGCTTGAAGCCCACTCCCTTTAGAACTCGGATTCAAAGCCGAATCCTTTAAAAAACGAGTCAAAACCGAAAAGAAGAGAAGGAATCCGTTCGCCTTCCCTCCTCTCCGGCGCAGCGCAGGTAAGGCTTCTTCTCGCCCCTTTTTTGTTTTCTATTTGATATACAAAATAAGGAAAATAAAAAAAAAATGCGAATCTGATGTAAATAACAACCTGGAATCTGTTTGTTTGCTTTTATTTCTTTCTGCTAATGTGTTGTCTTTTTTTTTACAAAAATCCCCCCTTTACATTTCACCACATACTTGGCTTTATAGCAAAAAGAAAGATGAAAAATGTAGGAAAATTCCCTCTTTTGCTACTGTCTTTCTAGTCTGCTTCCATTTCTCTCTTTTTGCTACTTGTTTGCAGGTACATGGCAAGGTCAACTTGCCGTTTCGGTGCAAGGCCGGCTGGTGGTGTCAGGCCTCGGGCGTGGTGCGCGCTGAAGGCTCACATGGGTAGCAGCAGGGGAACGGCGCCAGAAACCCTAGGGTTTCTGGCATTCTGAAAATGTCAAACGCTTTGGGCCATTTGGGCTTTTGAATTTTGGGTTATAGGTTTGTTATTGTAATTGGGTCAGTAAATTTTTTTGGGTTGGTAGGTTCGGGCTAGGGTTTATATGGGCCCGGGCAAAATAAGGTCTGTACATATATGAATATTTTTTTTTGAATGCTCAAATATATGTATTTTTTAACACTTACTTTATAATTTATATTTTATTTTCACAAATGCATTATATATTCCGCTTTTATAAATTTTAATCCAAAGTTACATATGTAAATTATGTGTATGACTTTTAATTTCAGTGTATATATTATGTGCCTTTTATTCTTTATATTTTGTTTATTTTCTTCATTCGATTATTAATTCATGTTTTCGTTTATATGTTAGAAAAAATTGTTTTTTATGATTTATTTGATATTTTGTATGTGATTATTTTTATTATGTATATTGATTTTATTTATTCATTTATTTATATTATTTCTAGGCCTTTGTAATATTTATTATTGCATTGTATATTTAATATAGCATCACATCATTCTTTACTCGATTTCAAACTTTTCAAAATTGAGAGAATGCTTGAATTTAGGATTTTCAAGGAAATTGAGCCCTAACGTATTGGGTTCCGATTTTCTTCGTTAAGTCTAACAATCGAGCATTTCTCTTTAATCAAAAATAAGAATTCATTATTGGGAATTCAACACGTTGTGTCCTAACGTATTGGATGTGACGCATTGATTTCTCGAAATGATTTTTTTTCTAAAAACAATAAAGGAAATATTCCGAGTTTGGGATTTTAAAGGAATTGTGCCCTAACGTATTGGGTGTGATTTCTTAAATCTTGGATAAGTGGATGTTCTTTCAAAGTAAAGGAAATATTCCGAGTTTGGGATTCTAGAGGAATCGTTCCCTAACGTATTGGGTGTGATTTCTTAAATCTTGGATAAGTGGATGTTCTTTTAAAATTTTATTGTGCAAGTATTTTGACCCAATTCATTTTGGGGAAAATTAAAATGCTGTGCCCTAACGCATTGGGTGTGGTATCTTCTTTCTCTGAAATAATAAGGGTCTTAATACGTAGCCTTTTAAGTTTTGCTAAGGATTACGTTTTTTTTCCAAATTCTCGACCTTAAGACACTAATTAATTAACTAGGTACCAATTTTGGGCGTTACGAGGGTGCTAATCCTTCCTCATACGTAACTGACTCCTGGATCCGTTTTTCTAAAAGTCGTAGACCAAAGCCGTTTTTTAGGTGATCCAATCACACCCTAATAAAGATTGGTGGCGACTCCCAATTTTAATTTTTTAAAAAAGTGAACAACCTAAAATTTTTTGTTTTTAAAAAAATGGTTTCGACAGCTTGGCGACTCCACTGGGGAGATTTTTTTTAAAAAAAGAAGAGAGTCGAGCCACAAAGTTGATTAATTTTTGTCTTACGGTCGAGAAAAATATTTTTTTTAAAAAAAATCATAACATCCTTTCGCATTCATTATCGTATTCCTTAAATATTGTTTGCATTATGCATTTCATGAGTTGAACATTTTTACCCATTTTAAGTGGGAGTGAGAAGCTATGCCTTCGTGAGGTTTTCACCTCCATGTAGGGTAGTGGATTGCTTCAGGGATACATCCGTACCTATGTCTTCGTGAGATTTTCATCTCCGTGCAGCCATAGGGAAATGTATTCCCCTGAACCGAACTCGATCCATATGAGCCTATAATGGGTGAGGATGGAGGAATCTGCTGGTTCGGGTACCTTTACCCTAGAAGCCAAACTTCATATAATGAACCTTAGGAATCCACCCTAGGTAGAACTATACTGAACCCTAGTAGACATTCGATTAGGTGTTTTACTGTTTCTTGATTATATTTTATATTATTATATGACACTGACCTTTTGTGTTTTATTTTGTTTGCATGACATGACATGGCATTTCATTTCATCATAAAAGGCGTCAGTTCAGATTCGGTTGCTAGATAGAAAGCTTAACATGGAAAAAGGGTTTTTTGATAAAGTGGAGGACAATGCGGCTGTCTGAACTTGGTCTGAAACAACGCTGCAAGAAAAGGGTGATAGCCTGTGTAACACCCCGAACCCGAGACCGACACCGGAGTCGAACACGAGGTGTTAACAGACTTTAAACCCTTTATAAAAATATTTCTCAGATACTGCCAATCTGCGTACTAGTCGCTTTAAAAATCATATCTTGAGTTTCACAACTCGAAAATCAGTTTCGTGATTTTTCCCTGAAACTAGACTCATATGCCCATCAACATATTTTTTTGTAGAATTTTTGGTCGGGCCAATTAGTATAGTTTATTAGTCAAAGTCTCCCAAGTTACAGGGATCGACTACACTGACCTTTGCGCATTACGACCTGGATATATCCCTGCACAGAGCTTCAATACTGATGCCGTTTGTTTCTATAGAAACTAGACTCAGAGTGGAATCTATCCATATATGGTATGACTCCTAATTGTCTCTGGTTAATTTATAATGAATTTACAAAGTTGGAACAGGGAATCCAGAAACCGTTCTGGCCCTGTCTCACGAGAACCTGAATATCTCTTAACATACTGTTCATATGATCTTTTCGTTGCTTCTATATGAAAATAGACTCATCGAGCTTCGAATACATAATTTATTCATCAATTAATTCCACTCCTACTATTTTTAGTGATTTTTCAATCTCACGTTACTGCTGCTGCCAGCATCTGTTACGAAAGCAACTATGCCCATTTCGTGATTTCTCCTTGATCTAACTAGTAATTCGCCATACATATCACAAATTATGATCATGACTAGCCATGCCAAAGGCTAATCATTGTCAAACATCCCCCTACTACACTATTGCCATATCATGAATTTTAACACCAAAATAATCAACCATGACATATGGCATAAAAAGGTCGAATTATCAAGGTTTACGACCCAACGTTAGAACCAAATTCAACCGAACATTATGCCATTTTCGCATGGCTAAAAGTTTACATACCAAATTTCAACAAAACATATTAGCCTATACATGCCGAAATGTTCTCTTAGACCAACTAAGAAGAAAATACCAAAAGTTGCTAGCCGGTGTGATGACTTCGACGACGGCACGATCACGCAAAAAGAGACGAGTCCAAGAAACCTAGAATAGGTGACAAGCAAACACCGAATGAGTATATAACTCAGTAAGCCATAAGCATTCCACAACCATCCATTAATAAAATTATCACAACAGGAAACAATGAAATGAGGTTAAGTACTCCATCCATACCAAACCATACCATAGTTCCTTAAACCCTATGGTTCAATCTCATACCAAGTCCTACATTGGCCTTTCATACATCATTTTATTTTCGTTATAATCATACAATTAAACGAACTTTCACCTATTCCACAATGAACCTTATGTACGTGACTTCAACTATAATCGTCACATAGGTTCAAAACTTACCAAGCTCAACTCCAAATATAAACATGGCGCCTATTAGCCATGAACTCAAGGTACTTACCTTTTCCGCTGTCCAAAATTGACTCGGTAAAGTCGCACCCTTCATGTAAATAATTTATAGAAAATATATATTGGGTTCGCACACATAGTGCTTAATAATCAACCGCGCACACTTAGTGCCATGCACTTTAAACTCACACACTTAGTGCCATGCATTTCAAGTTCGCACACTTACCTTTTCCGCTGTCCAAAATCGACTCGGTAAGGTCGCACCCTTAATGTAAATAATTTATAGAAAATATATATTGGGTTCGCACACATAGTGCTTAATAATCAACCACGCACACTTAGTGCCATGTACTTTAAACTCGCACACTTAGTGCTGTACAATTTAAACCCGCACACTTAGTGCCAATCTCATGACCGTGAACACTTATTGCCCGCACACTTAGTGCCGAAAACCAGCCACTCAATAGGCTTCACTTCCTTTTTACATTCGACAAATTTCATCTCTACTTACATATACATTTGTATACATTTCCTCTCATTAAACACAATGGTATAGGTATTACGATCCTTTAAATCAATACCAAAGATATGCTTAATGACTTACTTGTGTTGGGTAAGATGGTTCCAACTCGGCTACTCGATGATCTTTTCTTTGCCTTTGCTCGATTCTCCTCCTTTAACTCCTTGAGCTTAATCAATAAATCAACTAGTTTAACCGCCTTGCTAAATATTTACAATCCAATTACACACGCATATGTATGTTAGTATATTCGGCAATCACCCTTACTAATCACCCACTTGATCAATTATAGAGAATCAAAGTTAATATCACAATGTGTACCCTATATGGCCCATTATACATAATCAAATTTAACATCATCTATATATTTACTCATATGGCCGAATATACCTAATCATACATACACCTAACCAAAATAATTTCTAAAATCTTTATATCATTTATACACTAGTAAAGCATCCTCTCCCTTTCCATCAATTTAGCACATGCATTACTCATTAACCTACAAAAATTATATTCGGCCTTAGCACACAACTTGCTAACCGATTCTTCCCCATCTAGCAACCAATGCACATATGTGCTCACTCAAAAATGCTAAAAAAAAAGATTCAAGAATCATCAATCCACCATCACATGCATCATTAACAAGCTTCATATTTAGCATGCAATGGCATTAACACAAACTCCACCTAGGCCGAATCTTAACTCATCTTCATGCCTCATCACCACAACATCAAACATCAAAATACCAACCAAGAATGTAACATGCATGGCCGAATATCATCTCCATCATTTAACAAAGTTTGAACCATGGCTAGGTAGATTTCAAACTTACAACTTAAAATATACATGAATCTCAAAGAATAATATCAAACATACCTCAATCTAGTTACATGCATGGCCAAACTTCCTCCTAATTCTCTTCCAAACCAAACATGAAGCAAGAACTCCTTCCTCCTCCCTTAGAATTTTCGGTCAAAAGAGGATGAAAAAGGATGAACAAGTTTTTCTTTTCCTTTCTTTAGCTCACGGCAATGGGGGGGGGAACAACCACTCATTTTTTTGTTTTTTCCTTTCTTTATTACCCATATTCCTTATTTTATTTTTTTCCTACATACCTCACTAGGCCAACATGTTCCCAACATGTTTCCACCCATAGCATGGCCAACCACTAGCTCAAATTTTGGGTAATTTGGCATGCAAACCCATCATTTTCACAACATGCATTAATAGACCATTTTAAATTAGCCTATCATATTTTCACCATGTCTCATATCGATCCCTATTTAATAATTTCTCATGCAATTGGCAAAATTGGAGAATGAAACTTCCACATACTCATGTACACACATAATAAGCATAGAATATGGAAATTAATTATTTTTATAACTCAGTTTTGTGGTCCCGAAACCACTTCCCGACTAGGGTCAATTTTGGGCTGTTACAGCCTGGCCGATGGGTATGTATCGGAATTATGGGATTTTACTCGCATCAGTGTAACTCAAAACAATTTGCAAGAGTTGAAAGAAATTTGGAATCAATGGAATAATGAGGCTAGGCAGTTATTTTATGACAATTATGGGGACTTGCCTTATTTGCTTGATCTGAAGGTAGACAAACATTTGTTTCGAGCCCTCGCCCAGTTTTGGAATCCTGCTTACAGTTGCTTCACGTTTGGGAATGTCGATTTGGTACCTACGATAGAAAAATATGTGGCTTTACTCCGATGTTTAAAGTTTCAAGTGGATAGAGTTTACTCGAGAACGGTAAATGTGCCAACCTTTTCAAAGAAGCTGATAGGTATAACAGGGATGAGTGAGTAGTGGGTCGCTGCACGAGTTAAGCAAAAGAGGGACAGCAAGTGCATTCCTTGGAAGAGCTAGAAACGATGCTGCAAAATTGTGAGATCCAGATCAAGCACTTGAACGTAAACGAAAGTAGTAATAATGAACAGCTCCACCACTTTCAAAGTCAAGTTAGGAGTAGAGATCATCTTATGAAGGAAGCTGTGGTCTAGATTCAAGAAGTAGCTGATTACGTACAGATTTTAGCAGTACAGGCTGACATGCTGAGTATGAAGTATGAATTAGAATCGGATCGGGGGCAAGAATTAGTTTTGTTAAGATCAGAGTTCTGGGTACTAGGGCAAAGTCTTACTTGTAATTCGCCTTATGTAAAGAAATTTGCTTTCTAGTAAGGTTTTCTTATATGGAATTAAATCAAAATTGATGTCTTTTTGCATTCATGCATTGCATTACTTCATATGCATTTAAAAACATTAAAAGATTCTAATTAATTTACATCATTCCTCAATTAATCTGGAAACCAACCAATCAACCGAACACCGTTATAGTACCCGAGCAAAGTCAGGAGGTATGGACCAAAGATTGGAGAGAATAGAGCAAATGCAAATACAGATGCAAGAGTAATTGACTGAATTTCAACAAGAAATGAGGAATCAGATGCTAGAATTCCAAATAAATATGAGCCAGCTAACCCAGTTATTGGGTAAAGGGAAAAGCCTAGAGGCTCACTTTGGGGATGATAATGAGGACCCTATATATTCTCCAGATTTTACCTTGATAAGTGTCCAGGCCCAACCAGACGCATGTCCACAAGAGGCACTCTTTACTATCAGATCCCGACAATATCTGACTGGTACATCGACACCAGTATATCACCTGACAAACTCAAAATCCAATCCTGTTGCTCTTGACAATTCATCAGAAATAAAACAAGTGAAGGTAGAGCACCTAGATACTATAAAAGTCTCAAGGAAGAAAGGGAATAAGGGGAAAAATGAAGGCAGATATAACAAGGGCCACTCAAGACCAATCGTTGTGGGTCGGTTAAAGACAGAAACCACCAGCCATCAGGTTCCTTTAAATTAAGAATCATATGTGAAGCCAGGTACTGAAAAGCTCCAGTTCACGCCAATTTCAATGTCATACAAGGAGCTATATCAAAGCTTATTCAATACGCATGTTGTTGCTCCTTTACATGTGAAACCTCCACAGCCCCCGTATCCCAAATGGTACGACACAGGTGCACAATGCGATTATTATGCGGGAATTACGGGGCACTCAATAGAGAATTGCATTACATTCAAAAAGCTAGTTGAAAAATTCATCAACATGGGTATTGTCAAAATAGATGGCTCATCTAGTACCCAGTCATGATTGAATGCAGTATATGAAGGGGTGTCGAGAAGTGTTCACGATGAAACAACTGAAGAAGAGACCTTGTAAGATTTTCGCCCTTATAGACTTGGGAGTGTTTTAAATAATTAGACTGTAGAAGAAAACCCTGTAGTATTTAGAGATTACTCAGAGTAATGTTCAAAACACACTTGTTGCCTTCAGCCTAGAGGCAATAAGAATTCCTTTATGAAATAGGCTCATAAAATACATCTTTGCATTCATTTTTTTTTAAGCCAATATTCTTTTCGAATAATTATACTTTCATTCTTTCGGATCTTCTTCCATATTATTCTTTTATTCATTCATAATTGTACAAATGATTATTCATACATTCTTTTGTATATTCTTTGGTATTTACTGTGGGTCCCCAGATATCAATGACATGAGTGATGCTGTTACGGACTCAGAAGTTCCTTTTGAGTGGGATTTGTGTTTAGAGGGATCTCATGAATTTAAAGATGACACTGATTGTAGCCTATTTTCAGACTTGCTGAGGATGGTAGAACAGGAATGAAATCTTACTTCATGAGGGGACAATGGAGATTGTGACTTTAAGATAGCGTGCATAACCGAAGAAATGAAGCATGACCTTGTTGAGTTACTTCAAAGAGTTCAAAGATGTCTTCATATAGTCATATCAGGATATGCTTGAGTAAGCACCGACATTGTAATCGGAACAACAATACGATATCAAGAATTTACAGTATGTTTAAAATTAACATCATGAACGATGCATTTAGAATTCTTTGTCGGGGAATGCCTTCTCCTTTGGCTCATCATGGTTTAGCCTGTCGAAGTCAAGTTGCCATTTCTCCGTTGTTGGATTTCATCCTAATTGAAGAGGAAGATCCAAAGTTTTCGTCATAGTTAAATTTTGCCCCAAAAGGCTCTATGAAAGAAATCTGATCACAAAGAAGATCTTACATTGGTTCTAATCGAAAGGGATAACGAGGACTTGTCTAATCCTATGAGTTCAGATTCAAAAAAAAAAACAAAAACAAAAAACAAAAAACAAAACAAAAAATAAAAGTGAAAGAAAAAAGAAAAGAAAATGGAGAGGCTAAAGTGAAAACCCGCAAAGGGCACTTTGAGACCAAAGAGGATTTGAGTTGAAAACCCGAAAAGGGCGGTCAAATATTGATCAGAATGGGGCACGAGGTGATTAGAGCAACTCAAAGTTTAACCAGATTGGGGTATGTGGTAATCTTGTTATACCTGAATTATCAGGAAAAGGTAGGCAACATCTTGGGGCATTGGCAGAGTACTGTGGATCTCCTAAACACATGTCAAACTCAGAAGGATCTTTAAAAAATTTGTACAGAGAAGTTCAAGCTGCGATATTTGGGGCACCCAATATTCATACTAAATTTTTTATTCTTGGAATACTTCATTCTTTTCCAAGATACACATTCCCAATCAATTTCTTTGCTATCCTTGTTTACTATTTTTGATAATCTATTCCTTTCGAGCTATGCTCAGAACCAATTGTATTCTCATCCATTGTTATACCCTTTTTGCAAGCATGTTACATTAGAATAATGATTAATGGACTAATAAAACTTTCACGAAGGAAGTTTTGCATATTACTCTAGAAGTTTCTAAATAATACAGGAGCCTGAAACAGGACTATTGTTTAGAACGCACCAAGTTTAAAGGTTGGAAATCTAAGAAGGAAGAGTTTAAATGAAGACTATCTCTTTGGATTTTGTTGTCAAAAACATTGATCAAACAAAATGACAGGATGTCAGATGGGTGACAAAGTTTAAATCACCAAACAATAAGAAGGGGTTTCCTTGGAGAAGAGAATCCTTCATTTGTGCGTGATCATTTGATATGACACCCTAGGAATGGTGTAGGAAACCAAAGAGTTTCGCATTCTGTATCTTCGAATTGTGATAGCAGAGGATTGAGAAAAGGCCAGATATTTTTACCCTTGGGTCACAGTAGAAGAAAGAGGGTACAAATTTTACATCCTAATGGATTAAACTTGGAGGTTCACAGTGGGGGGAAGCCTAGCTAAATGTTTCTTCAGAAAAGCTAGTGAAGCAAGAAGGCGTTGTAGCACGTCAGTCACAAAGCCTTAATAAACTTCGAGTAATGACAACCTAAGAGGGATCATTCTCGGAAAAATAAATTTTACATTCACGCAAAATTCACACGTCTAGTTAGGAGCATTTGATGCATTTTGATCATGCCATCCTAATCATTAGGCATAGTTAGGTTTATTATACAGGTCATGTTGCACAGAGAACAGATCAGTGAAAGAGCAGATCTTGCCTTCCTGCATTGACAGTGGAGCAGATTGAAGACGGCAAATCTTATCTTTCTAAGATAGTGGGAAGCAGATTTAAGCCACCAAGCCTTGTCTCCCTGAGCAGCAGCGAAGAAGGTTGAAGATTGTAGATCTTATCTCCTTAAGCAGTAGTGGAGCAGATCGAAGACGGCGGATCTTATCTTTCCAAGATAGTGGGAAGCAGATTTAAGCCACCAAGCCTTGTCTCCCTCAGCAGCAGCGGAGAAGGTTGAAGATTGTAAATCTTATCTCCCTAAGCAGTAGTGGAGCAGATCGAAGACGGCGGATCTTATCTTTCCAAGATAGTGGGAAGCAGATTTAAGCCACCAAGCCTTGTCTCCCTCAACAGCAGCGGAGAAGGTTGAAGATTGTAGATCCTATCTCCCTGAAGTTGCAGTGGAGTGGATTAAAACCTTAGATCTTATCTCTCTGAAGTTGCAGAGAGCAAATCGCATCGCATCTAGTCTTATCTCCCTGAAGTTGCAGTGGAGCAGACTAAGTAAGCAAGTCTTATCCTCCTGAAGTTGCAGTGGGGCAGACTGAAGATGGCAAGTCTTATCTCCCTGAAATTGTAGTGGAGCAGATTAAAGCCGATAATCCTATCTCCCTGAAGTTGCAGTGGAGCGGATTAAAACCTTAGATCTTATCTCTCTGAAGTTGCAGAGAGTAGATCGCATCAAATCTTATCTCTCTGAAGTTGTAGTGGAGCAGACTAAGTAAGCAAGTCTTATCCTCCTGAAGTTGCAATGGGGCAGATTCAAGATGGCAAGTCTTATCTCCCTAAAGTTGCAATGGAGCAGATTAAAGCCGATAATCCTATCTCCCTGAAGTTGCAGTGGAGCGGATTAAAACCTTAGATCTTATCTCTCTGAAGTTGCAGAGAGCAGATCACATCTAGTCTTATCTCCCTGAAGTTGCAGTGAAGCAAACTAAATAAGCAAGTCTTATCCTCCTGAAGTTGCAGTGAGGCAGACTGAAGATGGCATTAATTCCTATACTTCTGAAGATGTTTCATGTTCCAGCAAGACCGAGCAAAATTGGGCATTTTTAAAGTCTTTGCTCCGTTCCTGTTACACGACAACGAGCAAAGAGGGGCAGCTGTAATACCCAATTTTAGCCCGGGCTCACATATGGAAACATAATTTTTGAGGATATGCAATCTTAGATATGATATGCAATCCTAGATATGATATGCAATCTTAGATATGATATATGCAATCTTAGATATGATATGCAATCTTAGATATGATATATAATCTTAGATATGATATGCAACCTTAGAATATATGATTTTGTAATCTTAGAGATTTAATTTGTAGATACCCTTTAATCTCAGCCGTTGATGTAATTGATCTGTACCGTTGGATTTGGGGAGGCTCAACTATAAATAGAGGCCTCTCCCTTCATTGAAAAAAAAAAGAAAAAAGAGGAGGAGGAATAAAAAAGAACGATTGGCAGTTTTTTAAAGGTGGCTTACTATTTTTTTTCTTTCGATTATTTTTTTTACTTATTCACAATTTTAAAAAAGGGAGAAGGTGATACCACTGCGAATTTTATTTATTTATTTATTTAGCCCCTCCACCTTTTAATGTTTTTGTAATTAAGTTTTCTTTATTTTTTTAATTTACCCTTTTATTTATTTTAAATTCCAATTTAATCCTTTTGAACGACACCGTTTTAGAGGAGAAGGGAAAATTTCCCTTTCAGCCCCTTTATGTAATTCGCTCGTTCAATTTAGTCCTCTAAATTTTATTTATTTGCAGATTGACCCCAAATTTGTTTACTTGTAGTTCAATTTAATCCTTTTTATATTTTTCTTAAAATTAGTTAATTTTGTTAATGTAATTATTATTATTATTATTTTCATATGTAATTATTATTATTTTAGCTATATATATATGTATACTTGTTTCTATGTGCGTATTTATATTTTTTTAAAAAACTAATATTTTTTGCATATTTATTTTTTTTAATATGAGGTAATTATTTTTATTTTATTTTATTTATATATAATTTTTTATAATCTATATATATTATATTTATCTTTGTATATATATGTATGTATACATATTAATATTTTTAACCAGTTTTTTATATACTTGTATATATATAAATATATTTTTTTTTGAATGCTCAAATATATGTATTTTTAACACTTACTTTATAATTTATATTTTATTTTCACAAATGCATTATATATTCTGCTTTTATAAATTTTAATCCAAAGTTACATATGTAAATTATGTGTATGACTTTTAATTTCAATGTATATATTATGTGCCTTTTATTCTTTATATTTTGTTTATTTTCTTCATTCGATTATTAATTCATGTTTTCATTTATATGTTAAAAAGAATTGTTTTTTATGATTTATTTGATATTTTGTATGTGATTATTTTTATTATGTATATTGATTTTATTTATTCATTTATTTATATTATTTCTAGGCCTTTGTAATATTTATTATTGCATTGTATATTTAATATATCATCACATCATTCTTTACTCGATTTCAAACTTTTCAAAATTGAGAGAATGCTTGAATTTAGGATTTTCAAGAAAATTGAGCCCTAACGTATTGGGTTCCGATTTTCTTCGTTAAGTCTAACAATCGAACATTTCTCTTTAATCAAAAAATAAGAATTCATTATTGGGAATTCAACACGTTGTGTCCTAACGTATTGGATGTGACGCATTGATTTCTCGAAATGATTTTTTTTTCTAAAAACAATAAAGGAAATATTCCGAGTTTGGGATTTTAAAGGAATTGTGCCCTAACGTATTGGGTGTGATTTCTTAAATCTTGGATAAGTGGATGTTCTTTTAAAGTAAAGGAAATATTCCGAGTTTGGGATTCTAGAGGAATCGTGTCCTAACGTATTGGGTGTGATTTCTTAAATCTTGGATAAGTGGATGTTCTTTTAAAATTTTATTGTGTAAGTATTTTGGCCCAATTCATTTTGGAGAAAATTAGAATGCTGTGCCCTAACGCATTGGGTGTGGTATCTTCTTTCTCTAAAATAATAAGGGTCTTAATATGTAGCCTTTTAAGTTTTGCTAAGGATTACGTTTTTTTCCAAATTCTCGACCTTAAGACACTAATTAATTAACTAGGTACCAATTTTGGGCGTTACGAGGGTGCTAATCCTTCCTCATACATAACTGACTCCCGGATCCGTTTTTCTAAAACTCGTAGACCAAAGCCGTTTTTTAGGTGATCCAATCACACCCTAATAAAGATTGGTGGTGACTCCCAATTTTAATTTTTTAAAAAAGTCGACAACCTAAAATTTTTTGTTTTCAAAAAAAATGATTTCAACAATTAGTATTATAAAAGAAAGGATTGTAGTTCTCAAGGTTTACATATATAGAAAGATACATAGTTTTAGACTCATGCTATGCACATGTTATTTATTTAAAACATATATATGTTACATTGTTGAGGTATATTTGTGACGAATAGTTAGAAAATTACTTATTGAAGCTCCAGGAGGTACAAAGTAGAAAATATGTTAAGAGGGCACCAGAGTTTGTACTTCCAGGTACATTCTGATGCTTGGTCAATACCTAAGCCTTTGGTATTTGGAGAACTTTGAGGGTTTGCTCAAAGTTTAAGCCTTTGGTATTTGGAGAACTTTGAGGGTTTGCTCAAAGTTGACCAGGTCTCCGCTCGGATTTATCTGTCGTTCCTCATTGATTAGTTTGTTTTCTTTGCATCTTTAACGACATTAGAAGCTTCGTTTTGCATAGTGATTGAGCTGCCAGAGCTAGTAGGACTGAGCTTCTTTTATTATTTCATGGAGAAGCAAGGAGGGTGACACATGTAAAAGCTCTCTGAGCTTGGAATGAAGATGTGTAAGACTCTTGAGCCTATTCCCATTTGTTTGGGTTGAAACCTCTTTGGATTTTATATTGTAGGCCAGCCTACCATTTTGTGGAGTATGTCTTTATTTTAGGTCCTAAGCCATTTTTGCTGCATATAGGTTTTGAACTCATTACAGTGTGTGGTCTAACAATAGCCCCTACCTCATAGTGGTCTGAAGTAGGTTCCAAAGTGGTCTATGAATATCAATGACTACTACTGTTCCTAAACCCAAAGGAAGGTGAAACAACGGCTTTCTTGGGATATTACTATCTCAACAGAATTCGCCTCGTGTTCTAATATGCTAAAAGTAGGTGACGATGATATTAAAAAATGTGGACATTACATATATAATAAGGGTACGTACATATTATTATTTATTATCATAGGTTAACCCAAATTAAAAATAATCTAATTTGGTTAAATTTTTATTGGGCTTTAATTATTAAATAAAATATGTGTCAAATATGTGTAAATACTCTAGTAATTGAGTTCTAATCAAAGTCTAATTAATGATGGGCTAATTAAGAATTAGAACTAATATGACAAGGTTATAATATTAGAGTTATGGTCCCCAAATTACATGCAATATATCTTTTCTAATATCCCATCATTAAGAAAGAGAGAGTAAATATTCTTTAAATTTATTATGTGCTAATTTGGAAGATCAAAACCCCAAGATCTAGAAATTTTCAAGGAATACATGGATATGCTTCCGCATCTAGTTCTGTTATTTATTTATTCTTGATGATTTAACATAATAGATCCTGATTTACAGTTCTAATTTTATATTAGATATTATTTAAAATTTTAACAAGTGGCATCCGAGCCTCGTCATGTTAAATCATCGAGAACGAATTGATTCTTTATTATTTTTGAGTTGATTCGGTTTTTTTTCTTTTTCAAATTTTATGGATTTGATATTTGGATTTGGTGTTTTTTTTATCATGTTAAATCTTTTGGATTTATGTTTATTAGGGTTTAATTTTCAATTTAATTATTTATATTAAAAAAGTGTGCGATTAGATCCCTGTTTACAATTATATATTAATCAACGCTTGCACTAATGTTTGGTAAATTCTGTTGATTGTACTTTTTTTTTGGCATAACTTCGCTTATTTCATCAGAATTCTTTGGTGCTTTAATGCACTGTTTATTGATTTGTGCAATTAAGGTTCAGTTATTAATGTTTCAACAGTATTACTTTGATTTTTTTAATGCGATATGCATGTATATATATAAAAGCTTTGCTTATGTTATATATTCTTTGTAATAAAACAAACGAGAATCAGATTTTTTTTAATGCAGGCTGTTTTTTTTTTCTTTAGTCGATTATTATATATTTTAAAGAGATCGTAGGCATATATATTTTGAGTATTCATACAACTTCAATTATTATTTTTTGATTCTCTAGATTCAATTATGCTTCAATCTTCTTTCATTGTTATTCGATAATGAGGAATTAAGTGAACTTATTATTCTAGAATTTCCAAAACTAAGAATCTGTGCATTCTTGATTTCATGAAAATTGGTTTGACCGTTATTCTTCAATTGCAATAATATGTGTTCAACTCTTAGAATCAATTTTTTAATTTTGATTATCTATGGTAATATCTTTGAAATTTATGTTTCGAGTATTAGGAATAATAGATTTGGGTTTTGTTATATTGTTATATAGTGGCTATGAATTTTCATAAGTAGTTGCGCATATGAAGGCTTTTATACAATTTGGGATTCTTTTATATTTGGTGGTTATGGATTTTTTGAAGTATTTGTGCGTATAAAGAAGTTTTATGATAATGTCTTTAATCATTAATATAAATTTGAGTTTACATGAAATATGTAAGGCAAGTCAATATTATTTTCTATTATTATAATTGTGTGTATATATTATATATATCAATGATTTTGAGGATTAATACATTATTATAGTTTGTGTGAATATGTGCTTATAACCATTATTCAATAAGATATCTTTTATAGTTTAATTGGTGAAATTATGTTTTGATGGATATAGTTAAAGTTATTATTATTATTATTATTGTTATTATTATTTGCTATGGTTATATATTCAATTTTACGGGTGCTTTGGTGCAAATTCATGTCAACTATATACATATTTAAAAAATTTGGTTTTATGTTTGGTTTTATAATCTTAGGTTTTGGCATCTTATGATTCCAAATATTTGGCTAAATTATGATGATATGGTTTATTGTATGAATTGTGGGATATGCCAACTATTATAATTTTGTTTTTCAGATTTATTGGCTTGAAAATATTTTCCAAGTATTCATGTGAATATTTGTTTAATCATAAATACAACTTTGGATCTACATGGTAAATTCAAGGTAAGTTTTTCTATTTAATTATGGATACATGTATATGCGTGAATTGCTTTGGTGTTTTTGTTCATGCCAAAATTATGAATACATGTGTTTGTTAATTATTTGGCTTTGAACCACTATATTATTTCTATTTGGTTTTGATATATGTGATTTTGGAACTAAATAAAAAAGAAGTCAAAGATTAAAGTTTTTGGTTTTTTATTGTATTATTAAGACAACCTTATTTTGGGTTATTTTGGAGTTTATAAAGCAATAAAAAATAGTTTTAACATTTGACTATTGGGTAAATTTTAAATTTAAATATTGGTATGTTTATAAATATATTAAAATAACTTAATTGAAGCAATAAGTCACCAAAGTGATTTTTTTTGTATAAATTATTTTGTTTTAAAATATAAAAGGTTGTGTGCATGTAACTTAAGTTATGTTAATATTGATCAGCCCAAATGAAGGTTAATAATATTACATGTGCAATTATGGTAATAAACATGTGACAATTATTCGATTTTACATGTGAGCAATAAATTGACCCAAAAGAATATTTTTATGGTTCAACATGTTCTTATTGTCAATGTTCGATTATTACACCAATATATCACTTACAAGTTAATATTTTTTCCAAAGATAAAATATTAATGGAGTGTCCGATATCTTGTGATGAGGTTTACCTTTATTCAAATTATTTTGGTTTAAATTTGAAGTCTTATGTGAGGTTATTTATGGTTTATGATTTATTCAACTATTATTATATTTACCAACATCATTGTATGTTGTTTTGGGATAAATATATATACATATATATACTATTATCTTTTAATTTGATTGAAAGATGAAATTAAAAGAAATATTTTGAAACAAATAAATTCAAATTTTGGCTTTAGGTTTTAATTAAGGATGTCTAATATTTTAAATAGATTAGTTGAAACAAAATGCCGCCAAAGTGACCTCTTTTGTGTAGATTAGTTTATTTAAAATATCAAGATGATTATATGTTTTTATTATTCATGCGTTTATTAATTGACCCAAAGGTAAGTTAATATTTGGCAAAATTTCAACGACATCTGTTGTGATAAATGTGTGACAATTATAAGGTACTTTATGTGAGCAATATGTTAGTCGAAAGATCAATTCATTGTTTGACATAATTTATTGTCAATGTTTGATTGCTATAACAAGAGTACTGCTTACTGTTAATATTACTGTCCAAAGATTTGTTATTAATGTTGTGTTTGGTATCTTTAGATGGGATTAGTCATTATCCTAAACTTATTGTTTATTTATGAATATTGATGTGAGCTTATTTTTATTTATTTTTTGTTCTATATTCAGCTAATTCATCTTCTACTACCACAATATCGGCTAATATAAATTCTATACCTATACTTAACGGGACTAATTTCAATGAATGGAAAAGGCATTTACTTATAGTGCTTGGCTATATGAACATAGACATTACACTAAGGGAAGAACAACCCGCACCTCTTATTGCGAAAAACACCCCTTATGTTAAAAGGGATTTTGAGAGGTAGGATAATTCAAATTGCATGAGCCTGATGATCATGAAGCACAACATTTCAGAAGCGTTTAGGGACACAAAATCTGAAAAGATTACTCAAGCCAAGGTTTCCTTGACGAAATTGAGAAACATTTTGCTAAAAACGATAAGGTTGAAATGACATCATTTTTGACTTCTTTGATGTCTATAAAGTATAAGGGTTAAGGAAATTCTGAGCAATCTAAGGGCTATGAGTTTTATGATCCCACAATTAGGAATATTTTTTAGATGAGAATTGCAACATTCTTTTAGGATGTTGAGTTTGGAGGGAGAAATAAGGTTAGAGACATTGCTTTTAAGGAGGAATTGAATTCTAATTCAGTTCCTACTATCACTTTTGATGATGTTTAGGTTTTCATACCTATCATTGATTAATAAGTGAATCTAGAACCTCAATAAGACAATGTTGAACAACTCCATATTCAAGATGAGGTAATTATTCCAGAAGAACAAACTCAACAACCTCAAGAATGAATGTCATTAAAAAAGTCCACTAGAGGAAAGGTTATAATGACTTTAGTGGAATATTTTGACCTTAAGTTGCACCAGATGAATATTAAGTTAACGGTTTCTCAATGGTAACATTGATCATACATTTATATGGTGCAACTAGAAAACTTTGTGTTTGATGATGCAAGGTTAATTATTTGCAAATTAAAGAACTTCATCTATTGGTTTAAGCATACTTCTCGTCAATAGTATTACAAATTTTACCAAATGATTATTTCATCCGGTTGAGAGATGAATTTTGTCAATAATTGTATACACCATAAGTTTAGTGGGAGTAAGGTTCTATATTTGGTTTTATATGTTAATGGCATACTGCTTTTCAATAATAAGTATAGTCTCAATCAATGCCCTAAGAATGATCTTGAGATTACAAAAATGCATAAGATTTTTTACATTTTAGCAGTGGGAAGTCTAATGTATGTTCAGATTTGTATACATTGGAATATTATGTACACTGTTGGGATGTTAGGCAGATATTTTAAACAACCCTGGTTTGGACCATTGGATAGCATCTAAGAGGGTTATAAGTTATTTTCAGAGAACAAAAGATTACATGCTCACATATCGAAGGTCTAATCAGTTAGAGATCATCAGGTATACAGACTTCGGTTTTGATGGAATATAGATGCAAGATTTTGTCACTAAGGTGCAAATTGTGAAAACAAATAGCAGTCTTTTATTCCAATAGCAACAGAAGCACATCAAAGTTAAAACACATAGACTTTAAGTTCCTGGTTGTTAAAGTAAAAGTTCAGAGTGGTTAGGTTCCTATAAAGCATATTAGGACAAACTCCATGATTGCAGATCTGTTTACTAAGGGACTACACTTAAGGTTTTATAAGAGCACATTGCTCGTATGGGTGTAATGTCATTTAAGGATATTTGATTTTAGTGGGAGTTTGTATTTTTAAATGCTTTTATGTTATAGACACATTTTTAGTTATTTCAGTTTATGGATATTAAGTTTATTTTCTGCAGAAATAAAATTTATTTGGTTTATTCACATTCTGATTTTGGTAAGGTTTGATCTCACTAAGGTTTAAGAAAGACCACTTGGAAATAGACATGTTTAGATCATATTGTATGTAATTTCCATGCTACACATCCATACTTGATCTATGTCATCTTGTTGTGTTAATATACGTGATTAGGGATGAATTTAGTTACAATATATGTAACGACATTCGCCTTGGTTCTATGTTAACATAATTAATGGACGAGATTGTTCGAAATACCTTTTGGATATGATAGTAAAATTTTTAGCTCATAAGGTTATATAATGACATGTAATTATAGAGTAATTAGTAAATATATGTGATCCAAGTGGGAGATTGTTAGAAAATATGGACATCACATATATAATAAGGGTAACTAAATATTATTATTTACTATCATGATAGGTTAACCTAAATTAAAAGTGATCTAATTTGGTTAAAGTTTTATTGGGCTTTAATTATTAAATAAAGTATGGGTCAAATATGTGTAGATACTCTAGTAATTGAGTTCTAATCAAATTCTAATTAATGATGGGCTAATTAGGAATTAGAACTAATATGACAAGGTTATAAATAATTAGGAAAGAGAGAGTAAAAATTCTCTAAATTTCTTGTGTGCTAATTTAGAAGATCAAAACCCCAATATCCAAAAAATTTCAAAGAATCTATTTATTCAGGTATGCTTTCGCATCTAGTTCTGTTATTTATTTATTCTTGATGATTTGACATGATAAATCTTGATTTACATTTCTAATTTTATATTATATATTATTTAAAATTCTAACAGAGTATGAATCAGATTTTGAATATGGAGAAGCTTTTGGTGTGAAAATCAAGTGGTTGCTTATAGAGAAACAATGATTTTGGAAGGGAATGGGACTTACTAGTACACCCTTTGAACCAAATCTGTAAGCACATTTATTTTCACATCTCATTTGGTTATTAGTATAATAATATAGGAATGAGTAAAATTTTTTTTGTACAAAATATATATATATTTCAAAATAAGAAATTTTTTTTCTTAAAACAAGATATGTGAGTGGTTAAATATTATCAATTAAAATTATTTATTACTAATTCGTATATTAAAACAAACAAAAAAAAATTACTTGTAGCATGGAATTTTTCTTTTTTTGCCAAAAGACACTCGTATTTTATTGCTTACCGAATTTTATTATTTTATTCAACGTATAATTAATTTTAATTTTTATCATATAAAAGTAAATATTTTATATTTAAAATAGTAAAATAATTTAAAATTTCTTGAATATATATATTTAAAAATATTTATGAAAAAGACTTCAAAATTTTGTCAAATAATATTCAAAAGCCATAAAATAATGTTTATTTTATTAAAATAAATAAAAAAATGAAAAAAAAAAGAACAGAGAACTAAGCTAATTATGATCAACAATTCAAAAAATCCAAAAAAACTTGATGAAACCAAACTGATATCACCCTACATTTGAAAGCATTCAAATGATGCTGTTGCCATTGGATCTGCACAAAGCCTGTCAAAACAAGCACTTATTTTTTACATCACAATTTTCCATCAAAACCTGTGGCACTAGCACAGATATTTGAATGATGAAAAAGGGGGATCCAGGTAGCTGTAAAATGGTTATACCCAGGGCTCTAACTAAACCATTGGTTTTTTCTGACTGACGGAGGGTATAAATAAACCACTTGGTCAATTCGGTTGAACAACAACATGCTGCAAAGACAGATTTCAGGCAAAGTTAATAGAAAATTATAATGGAAATATTATACTTCTGGTGAAAATGAAAAAAGGGAATCAATTACTCAGTTACCTTAATCTGGGTCCTGTTATAAGTGTAAGTGATGTGAACTAAGCCATCACTAGCCTGGATAACAGCAGGATATGAGAATTCCATTCCTTGAGTTTCTTCCAATGTCAAGCTGTCCTGCCATGAATCACCATCATCTTTGAACAGGGAAACTTTAAGTACACCCCTTGAGATTGTATGATAAGCAAGTAACAGACGACCGTCTCTCAGCTTCACCCCGTCGATACCTGATCAACAATGTTGAAGGTATTTTGTAAACAATCGAAATCAGAATGGTTCAAATTTTCCATTAATACCAACCTGAGTTTGGGTTGGGAAGTTCAGTAGGTATGGCATAACCCCAACCCTGTCCACCATCAAATGATTCTGCCATACAAACTCTACTAATGTTGTTAAAAGATCGCATTAAAAGACGCAAGTTCCCTTTTGCAGTTAGGTAAGGAACTGGTTGAATCACACTGAGGACTTGGCTTTTAACATATATAGGGCCATATTTCTTCCAGGTTCTTCCAGAATCCGGCGTCACCTGTTCCATGCCATATACAAAACTTGTCAATACATAATAAGGACTCTTAACTGCTAATGTAGTTGAAATCCTCATTACAACCTCGGCCCAGGCCCCCCAAGAATTCCAACTCTCCACCGATGATCCAAACAGCAAACTCCCATTCCGCAACAACAGAGGCTGCAGATGAGGGAATGGAACACGTAAGAGTTTTTCATACCACAGTAAATTGGAATGTAGGTCATACTTATAGCAATAATAATCAGACCTTGTTCTTAGATGGTCCTAGTATGCCTGGAGGAAGCTGCTCTCTTTGTGTCCAAGTAACACCTTTATCATATGATCGTTTCATGCAGCCACTCCACCTGGATTTTACTAAGCCAACAGTGAGAAAAAGGCAAGAAAATGTTGCAAATGATTCATTGCTTGCGACTAAAGTTACATATCATGATGACATGTGCTGTAGAATATTGATACCTGAAGTGAAGAATGTCAAATTATATTTCAGAAACAAAAAAACCAGCGTTTTCAATGCTACACTACTCAAAATTGAATCTTAAATGTTCAAAAGTTGGAGGACTAACAATTCAACAACAACTAAAATCTTCAACAAAAGAGCATTTTTGTTACAGAATCTAAATTATAACATTATATTTGAATATTTCTGGTCAACTAAATCACACCAGCAAGTCACTTATATGTTATCCACTTCACCATGTAGGAGACCTAAACTTTTAAGTATTTCTTTCCTCTGGGCTCCGACCAGCCAAACTTTTAGTAGCTTCAGTTGCTAATTTTCAGCAGATCTGTCATGGCATGGCATGGCAAGGATTCACACCAACCCATGCAGGGAAAATCCTATAAAGCTCATCTAGATCTTGATAATGCAATAAAATGAGTTAACTTAGCGGTGTTAACAAACTTATGTAAATATGTATTCAAGCAAAAACAGAAACTGAAGCTTAGAGAATTACTTTTGAACATCCAGGCCTACTTTATAGAATAATAACAACTCATCTGATGGAAGCTTAAATAGTACAGGGTTCCACATTGGAACATTAGGTTCTTCATCCATAACAATAGGTGTATACCAGCGGCCACCCTGCCAAATTTTTGTAAACACATAAAAATTCTTAAAATAATCCAAATAGCATCAAACCACCAATACGCTAGTAAGAAGCACATGTAGAAAGTGGAAGGGGCCTTGGAACCATAGTCTGCAGCCAAATTTTGACATCAGGTGCTCCTTCAGACGTCCCTCCATAATAAGCAACTAAGAAGGGACCTTTACTAACCTGCATATGTATTAAATTAATAGCAAAAGTATAATGAGACGATGAGGACAATTGAAAACTACAAAGTAACAAAAACACAAGATCATTTTGAACTGCACAACCTCAACAATGGTAGAGGCACGACAACTGTTGAATGGGGCTGAACCGGCAGGAAATGTGAACTCCTCTTTCAACGGCCCTTTGATGGGAAGGTGTCTCTTCTTATGTAAACTCTCAGGACTTGAAGTTGTACCCTTTGTGTATCTGCACATAATTTTCAGGTCTTCTTTGGGGTTCAATGAGAATACATGAAAGGCTTAATATTGATTGTTCTAATTTATAAGAAACTATTTCCTAGATTCAAGTCCCATCCGCTTCACACGCTCAAGAAACAAGGAAACTTACACTATTTACATAAGCTTCCTGTAGCGACCTAAAAATTCTAGGCACGGGCGCTAGTCGAATTGACTATTGAAAATTTGAAAACAGAGTCTCGATTTTTTCTTTTGCGAAAGAAGAGTCGCCACCGATCCTTTTTCTTTAGGTGTGATCGAACACCTACAAAATTCTCTTTTTAGAAGAAAAATTTATTTTCAAACTTTTCTAAAAAAGGTAATTTTGGGTCTACGTTAAAATCTAGAGAAAATTAGAGTTCGGGAGTCGGTTACGCGCGAGGAAGGTATTAGCACCTTTGGGACGCCCAAAATTGGTATCTCGTTAAGCGCGTGTTGTCTTAATTTTAAAAATACGAGTTCAATTTAATATTTAATCATGATCCGATTGAAACACGATAATAATTTTTGAAAACACTAATTTTTCGATTTTTTCTTAAAGACGTATCGTATTTAACACGAACCAGTGATATTCACTCAACATAGCGATGAAATCATCGAATTAGCATCAAATCGATTCAATTTAATATTTAATCGTGATTCTATTACAACAAGAGAAAAAAATTATTTTTATTTTTTTTAAAAAAACACGAGAATTTTTGAATATTTTTGGCTTTTTTTTAAAAGGGCATCTCGTATTTAACATGAGTCATCGATATTCACCCAACATAACGATGAATTCTATGACTTAATATTAAATCAGTTCGTTGCCTTATGCATTACAATGATTTTTCTATTCTAAAAAATGAAATCATTTAAATTTAAAATTATAAAATGAAATAAGCAAAATAATATTTCATGAATACCATGAAAATGCTAATTGAATTAAAATGGGATAATATTCAAGTATTTAAATTAAAAAGATTAAGAATTTACCAAAAGCCCAAAGTTATGGGTTTGATGAATGATCCCTTTTCCTTTTTCTTTCTTTTTTTTTTCTCTTTTTTTTTGCTGGATTGGCCTGTTGGGCTGCTGGGCGAAACATGCCTGGTGCTGTGGGCCTGCTGGGCCTGCTGTTGCGCTGCTGGGCCTTTGCTGGAATGGGCTGCTGCCTGTTTTTTTGTTGCAGCAGTTTTTTTGGGCTTGCTGTTTGGGCCTAATCTGCTAATCTGTTGGGCACTGGTCTACTGGGTGAATCGGGTCCGGTGCGGGTCGGGTTGGGTCGATTTGACCTGACTGTTAATTAATTTTTTCTTTTTCCTTTTTCCTTTTTTTCCCTTTTTTCTTCCTTCTTCTTTCTTTTTTTCTCCTTCTTTCTTTCTTCTCTTTTCTTTCTTTCTTTCTTCCCTGTTCAGCCCTTTCCACTGCTTTTGTCGACGATACCTTGCTGCCCAGCGATACGACGGGCACGGTGGTACTCCTCCTTCTCCCATTTCTTTTCTTTTTTCCTTTGTTTTTTTCTTTTTTTCCTTGCTATTTTTTTCTTGCTGTTTTTTTCTTTTATCACTTCTTGGTTGCTTTGTTAGGTGTTGGGACGGTAGTGATGCGGCGGTGGTACGATGGCTCGAGATCGACGACGGCGGTGGGCTTTTTTTGCTGCATTTTTTTATTATCTTTTTTCTTACTTTTTTGGTTGCTTGTTGCTTGTTATGTTTGATTTGTTTTTTTTTCGGTAATGGTGGATGATGAGGGTGGAAGGGCCGTGGGTGTGATGGTTTTTGGGAGAGCGACGAGGGTATAGGTGGAGATTGGTTTTAGTTGTGCGGCCGTAGGAGACCAAGGGTCGATGAGTGTGGGTTCAGGTTTGAAGGTGGCGAGTGGTGGTTAGTTTCGGCTATGGGGGGCCGAATGTAGGTTCTTTTTTTTTTGCTCTCTGTGTTTTTTTCTTTCCTTTTCTTCAAGACCGAATCCCCTCCCCTCTCTTTTAATTTTCTTTTTAATCTCTTGATTTTTGTCCTCTTTCTTCTTGTCTTCAAGTGGCAGTGGAGGGCATCATGGCCTAAGCCATCTGCCGAAGTAGCTGGAGGTGGGGGGAGAACGCTCGGCTGTTGATAGGGGGTATGACATGCCCAGAAGGACCAACATGTAGAAGACGTAAAACCTTTAGGGTAAAAATGTAATTTTAGGAAAATATGGGGAAAAAATGTAATTTCTAGAAAGTTTAAGGCCCGAATGTAATTTAAAAATATTAGGGGTCAAGATGCAAATTTAAAAAAATTTAAGCGTCAAAATGTAATTTTTGAACAGTTTAGGGGCTAAAATGTAATTTATGTTTTTGTATTTTTTTTCAAGAATTTTTATTATTACTATTTTATTAATATTTAAAACAAAAATTAAAAATGGGGTAAAACAAGTCCAAAATTAAATCCTAATGGGCCCAATCATTGGGCCCATATGAGACCAACCTGGCTCGAAACCCTAACCGAGCAAAATTCAATGATAACAGCTGCCCCTCTTTGCTCATCGCTATGAAACAGGGATAGAGCAAAGACTTAAAAGCACTGAATTTTGTTTGACTGTCCAAAATTTTTTTGTCTATATTTTTTTGAAAGCCTGAAATTGAAAATAGCTTGGTGTGCGATCTGAAGTTCAACTCACTTCTCAGATTTTGAGTTGACCTTTGAAAAATAGAAATTGAAAAATATCTCGGCATGCGACCCAAGGCTCAACTCACCTCTCGTAATATGAGTTCATTTTTGAAAAATAGAAATTTAAGAGAAATACCTCGGCATGTGACCCGAGGCTCAACTCACCTCTCGCATTATGAGTTGATTTTTTTGAAAAACAGAAATTAAAGATACCTCGGCATGTGACCCGAGGCTCAACTCACCTCTCGCAATATAAGTTGATTTTTTTGAAAAATAGAAATTTAAAAGAAATACCTTGACATGTGACCCGAGGCTCAACTCACCTCTTGCAATATGAGTTGATTTTTTTGAAAAATAGAAATTGAAAAGAAATACCTCGGCATGTGACCCGAGGCTCAACTCACCTCTCGCATTATGAGTTGAGCCTCTCACCTCTCGTAATATGAGTTGATTTTTTTGAAAAACAGAAATTAAAGATACCTCGGCATGTGACCCGAGGCTCAACTCACCTCTCGCATTATGAGTTGATTTTTTTGAAAAACAAAAATTAAAGATACCTCGGCATGTGACCCGAGGCTCAACTCACCTCTCGCAATATAAGTTGATTTTTTTGAAAAATAGAAATTTAAAAGAAATACCTCGACATGTGACCCGAGGCTCAACTCACCTCTTGCAATATGAGTTGATTTTTGAAAAACAGAAATTGAAAAATATAATTCTTGAAAGAAAACAGGGTTTCAAAAACATCAGGTGAAACTAAAAGCTTTCTTCTTCATTGATTCTGTACAGCTTACTCCCAAAATTCCTTACTCTATTGATATATCTGTATATTCCATGTATGATATTATTATGATATGCACATGTTTGTCCTAAATGCTTTTATGTCTACATGATTCTGCTATGCACTCTGGGTTGTTTGTCACATGACCCTTTCTGATTTTTGTGAGAGCCTTCATTCATTGCCTCCATTCTTGACCTTCTCTCAGGTTCTATACTCATCTTCATGTTTTGCGAGTAATCCACATTTCTTCGTATATCACCCTCTTGCCCCTTGTTGAACTTTGTTCTTGCTTTGGGGCCCGCGTACTTATTAAATTCTCATCCAGGTAATGCTCAACATTCCTTTTGTTTAGAATATGTCATCTTACTATTTATCATTTAAATGAATTAGACACGAGATGCATAAAAAAAGACAAAGTATGCATGAAAGAAATACATCACATTCATATTTTTCAAAAGCAACAAACAAAGGAAATTGACAAGGAAAGTTTAACAAATAAAGAAGGCATCATAAAGAAAGGAAAGTGAATTCAATTGCCACAAATGCTCTAGATATTCGGTGCATGAACTTCTCCTTGTTTTTGCATCTTGGATCTTTTTCGAGCAAGACTTCTTGTGTAGAAGATTTCGAGCTTTTGAGAATGCTTCAAATATTGTGACTTCATCATTCAACTCCCCGTTCAAGTCGTTTTGCTCCTTTAAGCTCGAGCCCATTTCATTAGGACACCCTTTCGGGTTTTCATCCTAATCCTTTTTATTTATCAAGACGCCCTTTTCGGGTTTTCATCTTGATTTTTTTCTTTTTTTTGTTTTTTTGTTTTTCTATTTTTTTGTTGTTTTTTTAGGCATAATATTTCTTCACAGCATCTGAGTTCACTGGATTAGGTAATTCTTTCTCGTCCATTTCAGTGAGAATTAGAACCCCTCCTAAGAATGCCTTCTTTACAACGTATGGCCCTTCCCAATTCGGTGACCATTTCCCTCGAAAGTCCTTTTGTATCGAGAGGATCTTTCGTAGTACAAGCTCTCCTTCGCAAAATTCTCTTGGCCGCACCTTTTTATCATGGGCTGTGATCATTCTCTTCTGGTACATCTGTCCATGACAAATTGCCTTCAAGCGTTTTCCCTCAATAAGATTTAGCTGATCATATCTAGCTCGAAACCATTCTAATTCTTCTAGTTTTGATTCCATTAAGACATGTAGGGATAGGATCTCCACTTCGATGGGCAGAACAGCTTTCATTCCGTAGACTAGAGAAAAAGGAGTTGCCCCCGTAGATGTCCGCACAGAAGTGCGGTATGCGTACAAAGCGAATGGTAGCTTCTCGTGCCAATCTTTATATGTCTCAGTCATCTTCCCGATAATCCTCCTAATGTTTTTATTAGTCGCTTCTACTGCTCCGTTCATCTTCGGGCGATAGGGTGAGGAATTATGATGTTTTATCTGAAATTGCTCACATACTTCTTTCATCATCTTGTTGTTCAGATTTAAAGCATTATCTGAAATGATTCTTTCAGGCAGACCATATCGACATATGATCTCCTTTTTTAGGAATCTACAGACTGCAGTCTTTGTCACATTAGCAAACGAAGTGGCTTCTACCCATTTTGTGAAGTAGTCTATAACCACAAAGATGAATCGGTGTCCATTAGAAGCCTTCGGGGAGATTGGCCCTATAACATCCATGCCCCACATAGAAAAATGCCACGAAGAAGTCATGACATGAAGGGGCGAAGGAGCCGCATGAATTTTATCGCCGTAAATTTGACACTTGTGGCATTTTCGTGCGTAGCTAACGCAATCTTTTTCCAATGTAAGCCAATAATAACCAAGTTTCATAATCTCTCTAGCCATAGTAAAACCATTGGTATGCGTCCCACAAATTCCTTCATGGACATCCTCAAGTATCTTTCTAGCTTCAACAACGTCCACGCATCTCAAGAGCACTTGATCTTTTCCTCTTTTGTATAGGATATCCCCGTCAAGAACAAATCTAATCGCCATTCTCCTGAGAGTTCTTTTGTCATTCTTGTTTGCTTGCTCGGGGTACTTTTGATTCTTGATATATTGTAAGATATCATAGAACCATAGTAGCCCGTCTGACTCTTTCTCAATGCTAAAACAATGTGCAGGGGTCTCATATACACTCATTTGGATAGGCATTATTTCAGTTTCTCTGTTTGCTTTGAACATTGAAGCCAAGGTGGCCAAGGCATCAGCCAATTGGTTCTCTTCCCATGGAAAGTAGTTAAAAGTCACTTCATTGAATTCTTTGACCAGTTCCACAACAAGATCGCAATACTTGACTAATTTCGAATCCCTCACTTCCCAATATCCACGGATTTGGTAAATGACTAATGTTGAGTCTCCGTGTACCTCTAAGATTTTGATTTTCCTTTCGATAGCTGCACGAAGTCCCATGCTGCAAGCTTCATATTCCGCTATATTATTGGTATAGAAGAAATTCAATCTGGCAGTGAGCGGGTAATGGTCTCCTTCCGGTGACACTAAGACTACTCTGATCCCATGCCCCAATGCATTCGATGCACCATCAAAGCTCATCTTCCATGATTTCTCTTTTGACGACTCACCCCCTTTTTCTGAAATGCACATCAAGTTTTCATTTGGGAAATCAAGTCTCAAAGGCTCGTATTCCTCCGTTGTTCGACTTGCTAAGAAGTCAGCTATCGCGCTTCCCTTTATCGACTTTTGGCTCACATATGTGATGTCATACTCAGTCAGTAGGATCTGCCATCATGCCATTCTTCCTGAGAGTGCAGGTGACTCCATCATGTACTTTATTGGGTCCAATTTTGAAATTAACCATGTCGTATGATACAACATGTATTGTCTGAGCCTTCGAACCGTCCAAATCAATGCACAACAAAATTTTTCAATTGAAGGGTACTTTGCCTCATACTCTATGAACTTCTTGCTGAGGTAGTAAATTGCATTTTCTCTTTTCCCCGACTCATCATGTTGTCCTAGTACGTAACCCATTGAGTTCTCAAACATGGTCAGGTACAATATTAAGGGTTTTCCAGGGGTCAACGGTACTAGCACCGGAGGATTAGACAAATATTGCTTTATCTTATCGAAGGCCACTTGGCATTCCTCGTTCCACTCTCCTAGATTATGTTTTCGAAGGAGTGGAAAAATTGGATCACACTGATTGGTAAGTTGAGCAATGAATCGAGCAATGTAATTCAGCCTTCTTAAAAATCATCTAACTTCCTTTTGTGTGTGCAGGGGAGGAAGTTCTTGTATAGTTTTTATCTTATCTGGATCAACCTCGATACCTCTCTCATTGACAATGAAACCTAGCAGTTTTCCCGAGGTAGCCCTAAACGTACATTTGGCTGGGTTAAGTTTCAACTGGAACTTTCTTAACCTTTCGAACAGCTTCTTCAGATTCCCAACATGCTCTTTTTCTTCCTGAGATTTGGCAATCATATCATCGACATAAACTTCCATTTTTTTGTGCATCATATCATGGAACAACGTCATCATGTCTCTCTGATATGTTACCCCAGCATTCTTTAATCTGAACGGCATTACCTTATAGCAGAAGGTTCCCCACATTGTTATGAATGTAGTTTTCTCTATATCTTCGGGAGCCATCTTTATCTGATTATAACTTGAGAAGCCATCCATGAAAGAAAACAAAGAATGCTTTGCCGTATTATCCACCAAAGTATCGATGTGTGGTAAAGGAAAGTAATCCTTGGGGCTTGCTTGATTCAGATCACGATAATCCACGCACATTCGCACCTTGCCATCCTTCTTCGGTACTGGGACTATGCTAGCTACCCACTCTGGATATTTGGAGACTTGTAGGAAGCCAGCGTTAAATTGTTTCTTGACTTCTTCTTTTATCTTCAACAACATTTCGGGTCTCATCCTTCTTAGCTTTTGTTGAACAGGTTTGCATTCTGGTTTCAGTGGGAGCTTATGGACCACAATATCTGTATCCAACCCTGGCATATCTTGATAAGACCAGGCAAACACATCCTTGTACTCATGGAGCAAGGCGATTAAATCCCGCTTGGTGTTTTCTGAAATGGAAGTCCCAATCTTCACTTCTTGTTTCTTTTCTTCACTCCCCAAGTTCACTACCTCAACAGATTTTTGATGGGGTAGGATATGTTTCCATTCTTGTTCTACCATTCTCAGTAAGTCAAGAGACGAGACACAATCTTCAACATTTTCGTCAGCTTCATATTCTCCTAAACAAACAACCTTCTTGAAATCGATTTCAGGATTCGTAACGGGATTGTTCATGCCAATGATATCTAAGCACCTGAAAGGTGAATGGAAAAAGCTATAGAGGAGCATCGAGGTATTGGAATCAACGAACACAATGTCATGAAATGATATGAGATACATGCAGGAAAAGGATATGAATAGAAGGAGTATTTGTGAAGTTAATGGAAATGAAAAGAACATGACAATATAAAACAAAATGCATCTTCATTAATGTTCATTGAAATGATAAAGAGCAAACATAAGCTCTTACAAAAGGAACCCTACTGCTTAAGGACACACAAAATGAAGGGTTAACATTGGGCATTACTCTGAAGGGGACTTAAAAACTACAAGACGATCTACAACAGTCTAGTTGTTCAAAGCAAATCCAGGAGGACAAGGGCGTATCATTGAAGCATTCTCAATTGCACCATCCTCATTGTCAATAGCATTTAGGCTAAGATTCTGAAGAGACTTTTCAATCAATAATGTGACTTGCGGATTGTCTTGCCGTGGGTACATCACTCCTGCTGATGTAAATATTTCTGACAAAGGAGGATATGCCATCGGCTCCCATTCCAATTCCCGACCTAAGGCTCTTGTAATTCTTCTTTCTTGATTTTTTTATAATTGCTTTCTTCTTTGACGTATATCTGGCTTGAAACCCAAACCGTATCGACCCTTGTGGTGTATTGGTTTCAAAGCTCTAATCATCCCTTCTTGATATTTCCCCAAACCTTTCTTCACTTGTGCTCCTTTTCCCACAGTCAGCTTAATTCCCATCTTGGTATTCCTCGACAGCTTGGGCGTAGGGATCTTATTCCCTTTAGCAACAAATGTAGCATTGATAAATTTAAAGGAACGAAAAGAACATTCCATAACATCTTCGCTTACTTCGATGTAGGGTGCATCAGCGGAGATAGATGCGACGATGTGTTCATCACTAGCGATGGTAATTAAGCGGCTATCCATGATAAACTTCACTTTCTGATGGAAAGATAAAGGAACTGCCCCAGCAGAATGGATCCAAGGCCTCCCTAAAAGGAAATTGTATGAAGGTGTGATGTCTATGACCTGGAACTCGATATCATATGCACATGGGCCCACCTCTAGAGGAATTTGGATCTTTCCCATGACCTCTCGTCGTGTCCTATCGAATGCCTTCACTGTAGAATGACAAGGCCTCAAATAAGACATATCAATTGACATCCTAGAAAGTATTGCCAAAGGCATGACATTGAGTGCAGACCGATTGTCGATGAGCACATTTGGTACTATGTAGCCATTACAACTGGTTGTGATGTGTAACGCTTTTACAGAGCCCCTACCATTCGACGGTATTTCGTCATCACTAAAAGAGATAAAATTATCCGCATTCAGATTATTCATCCACCAATCAATCTTTTCCACAGATACATTATTTGCCACGTAAGCTTGATTTAACACTTTTAACAAGGTGTTTCGATGTGGCTCCGAGTTCAACAATAGAGACAGTACTGAGATTCGCGCCGTCTGCTTGTGTAATTGCTCCACAACATTATATTCGCTGTACTTAATAAACTTAAAGAATTCATGTGCTTCCTCATCATTCACAGGCTTTTTAACTTCTTGTTCGGATGGTATCTCAACACCGACCTTAATCTCATGCATTGGTGCTTTTCCTTTTTGGCTCAGGTTAGTAACTTTCTTCTTTAGTTCAACTGTCTCAGGAGAATAACACATTCCGCTGGAGTAAAGTGTCCTACTCTGCTGACACTTTCACTCATAACCTTGGGCTTTTCACCCTCAGGTACAACGATATTGACATCATAATTCCATGGTACTGCCTTGTTATCCTTGTAAGGGAAAGGAGCAGGTACTTCAATTATCAAACTTGGTTTAACTTCTCGACTAACCTCTTCCTTCTTTGCCTCATAATTAATCACCAAAGGTCTATCAACGCTATAAGGGAAAGCTATTGATTGATTATCAGAGGCGCATATTTCTCCTTCCTCGGCCCCCTCTATCCAATCAAAAACTTTGATCTCCTTGTTATCCATCGTGTCCTGAAGTAGTTTTCTAAATTCCTTACAGGATTGGATGTCATGCCCTTCGACGCCATGGAAATCACAGAAACCTTGGTCTTTTGTACTTTCTTCTTTGAGAATTTTATTAGATGGGCAGAGCAAGCCATTTTCAATCATCATCTCCCATACCTTCCGCAAAGGTGTCCTTACTTTGGAAACATAACCTTTGGCTTGCCAATCATCTTCATTTGTCACCGCATTTACATTCCCACCAGTATGGTTAGGAATAGGATTTCCCGTCACATTGCTAACACCATCGAATCGCAAAATGCCAGCATCGATGAGACCTTGAACACTCCTTTTAAAGGCCAAACAATTTTTTGTATAGTGTCCCTAATTCCCAGCGTGATACACGTAACTAGCGTTAGGATTATACCACTTCGGGTATGGGGTCTTCAAGGGTGTCATATAATATGGGGATATTAATTGCTTTTCCAATAGCTTCGGGTATAATTCTCCATATGATACAGGAATTGGCGTGAACTGAGGTCTTTCAGAATTGGGTCTTGCCGGTCTTTGTTCATTTTTGGGTTGGCTTTGTGTAGGCATGGTATTTGGTGGGAACATGGTGAATGGTGTTTGGTTATTCATGGCATAAACGGGGTAAGAGGGAGGTGCTTGATAATAGGGGCTTTGAGGAGGAAAGTTGAAGTTTGAAGGGGGTGATAATGAGGTCGTGATTGGGCGGGGTACGGATTGGAGGTACAGTGGCTCTCGGTTCCAACCTTCATTTGTAAAGTTAGTCGATCAGGCACCATATCCAATACATGCTTGTATTGCTCACAAAATACTGATGCTAAATCCTTCTATGATCGGATCCTCACTCTGCTGAGCTGATTATACCATCGAAGAGCCGAGCCAACCAAACTATCTTGAAAGCAGTGTACCAATAATTTGTCATCATTCACATAACCAGTCATCTTTCGGCAAAACATGATAAGATGTGCCTTTGGACAACTTGTTCCATCATACTTCTCAAAATCTGGCGCCTTGAATTTCTGGGGTAGAACCAAATTGGGGACCAAACTGAGTTCTTTGGCACTCAAAGCAGAGAAAACTTTAGTACCTTTTACTGCATTGATCCTCTCTTCCAGGATTCTATACTGATCCTGAGCATTATTGCCATCAATTTTTAGCCTTGCTATTTCTACAGGATCATCTAGGTCTGAAACAATTGGATCTGAGGGATTAGCTCCAAGGTTCGATACAAACATTCCTTGCCCTAGATGAGCAGATGGAGCAGGATGTTGTTCTAGGACTGTAGGTTCCCTTTGAAGGTATCCTCTTTGTATTGCATGGACATGAGGTGGAGTAAATCCCGGGGGATAAAGTGGATCTTGATTAGGTCTTGACTGAGGCGGCTCTACGATATCAGGGCTCTGCATAGGTCCCTTTCCTTTGACCAAGGTCGTCATCATTTCCATCATTTTGGCCATTTGATCCATTTGCTCGAGCGATTCCTCTCGAGATCTCACCATCAAATCTCTCACCTCTTGCTGCGACTTGGCCAGTTGCTTCTGTAACTCTCTTTGGGTTCTTTCCATCCTTTCCATTCTTTCATTAAGTTCAGCATCCATAGCTCTAGCTCTTAGGCACGTCCTATAAGAGTGACGTGATTCCAGACTCGTAGTGTAACAACTGTGAATTAGACGGTTTTAGCCTTAGCGAGTGATTAAGGTGATATGTACATGCAATGAATGAATGAATGACTAATGACTAATGAATGTTAGTTATGCGAAAATATGTGAAAATGGGTGTTGATTTCAAGATAGCCCCATACTTGGGCGTTTCATTAATCAAAAGAGTCCATTACAAAAAGTTTTCATCTTGGTTTAACAATTACACAAATTTCTTAGCCACATTGCCTTGTTTCTTTATACGTTCCAGGAACTCCGATATGCTTGACCTTTGGCTAGGAGGGTATTGGCAACTGAGAACTTCTGTATCATCTGATAATTGCACTACCTGCGTAGCCGCCTTGCAAATTTCATTGATCAAACTGCCAAGATGCATATCCTTTTCTTGGAGGGCTCTTTCGTAAGCGCGAATATCTCTGTCATGCTGACCATTTTTCTATTCTAGAGCTCTCAGGAGGTCATCCAAATGTTGTTGATGAGCTTGCAGTGTACTTTCTAGACTTCAAATTTTTCCTTTTAGCTCTTGATGCTCAGACTGACTAGCCGTTAGTTCTGCAGACACAGTTTCGTATTCAACATTCTTTTTCCTTAACTCTATCATAGCACATGCAGCTCTTTCCTCCTCTTTCTTCACTTTTACTTTCCAAAATTTCATCCCACCTTTGATGTTGCTTAGTTCTTCCTTCGATTCTACCGATGATTTGCCCAATCCGCTATTCCTTATAGTGCCTCTTAATTTCTTGTTTTCCAAATGAAGGTCCCTTAAATCCTTTCTCGTGACTTCAACTTCTTTTTGGACTTTCTCGGTTTTGGATTTTTCAATTTGAACATCAATCTTCAGCTAGTAGTTTTCCTCCTAAAGAGAACTAATATCTCGTAACAATTTGGCTTTTTCACGTTCAAATTCATGTCTTTCCATTTCTAGCTCGGACGACATTTCCTTTGAGAACGGATTCTGGCAAGCATCATCAATCGGTGGGGTTAGTTGACTCTTCACTCGTCGTTACCTCCATATGTCATAATCTACAGTGATAGTAACATCATAGAGAGCCAATTCGATTAGGTAGATTTTCCTCCAAGAATTCGCAGTATCTCGCACCCTTTTCATGTAACCCTCACCTGTAAAGGCAAACTCTGATTGTGCCAACCCATCAGTAACTAGTGCAAACTGTCCCAAAGTGAACAGTCTTTGAATCATCAACAGAGCATATCCAACTCCTCCCCATAATCCTAGCAAAGACACCCAGTATTGGTTTCCACACTTGTATAACAAAAGAGAAGGACGAATCCAAGGTGCCCTCCAAGTTATATCTTTAGCACGAATGTTCTGAAAAACTGAGACCCAGTGCTGTTCAGTAATATCCTTTGGCCAAACTTTTTCAAGGTGTGCTTCTAACGGAGTAAATGTTTTTGAGAACATATGGAAATGTGTGCACTCCACTTTCCAAAAGTGGCTAAAAATCCAAACATTAAGTAACTGAGCGCATCTGATGGAACGCCCTTCCCCTTTCTTTCTACAAGCATTTAGGGATCTAAAAGTCTCGGCCAATATGGTTGGGACAGGGTTGATTCCTTACCTTAACCTTTCAAGGAAATCTACTACCGTAACTTCAACGTGCCCAAGAACCTTTGGGAAGACGATCAGTCCATAAATGGCCAAGGCAAACAGATTTACTCTTTTCAAAACATCTGGATGATTCTGAACTAACTCCTGAAGAGAAAACCACGGAACACAACTGACTTCATTCTTCTTCTTTATCTGCTTTTCAGCCCATATATCAGTCATCCCCATCAACTTCATTAACTTTTTCTTGAAGGTCATTGGTTTAGGCTCCTTCACATATATCTTGTTAAGTTACACATTGTCAATGCGAAGCAGGGCAACATACTCTTCTATGGTAGGAGTCATGTCTTCTTGATTGAAAGTGAAACACTGATAGGCTGGGTCCCAGAATCGAACCATGGCTTGGATCAACTGCTCGTTCAAATTGACTCCAATCAAGTGAGCTATATCCTTGTACTTTTCAGTGAAGATGCCTCTAGTATTTGAGTCCCACTGTTTCCAAATCCTAGTCAAGTCTTCAAGATCGTTCTGACGAGCATTTGAAGTCACACGCTCGGGAAGATCAGAGGTGTATCCTTCCTTTAAATTGTCCCCTTTTGCTTTTTGAGTCCTCAAAGACCAATCTCAGACTACAGCATTTTTCTTGGTTACTTGCATAATTGAATCCTCCATCAGAAACCCGTTTTTGGCAACCAATCTCTAATCAACACCTTCCTAATGAGATGCCTATGATGCATGATGAAAAATAAAATGAAGAACAAATAACCTTGGTTAGAGATCACAACAAATATAAACAGAAGAAAAAAGAAAAATACAGACTATGGAAAATTTAACAAATTAAGCTATTCAATCATGCAATTTGGTGGAACAGACCCACATTTTTTTGCCCCAACATGCTTTACAAAAACCTACCTCACATACCATCAGACAATCTATCTGAACCAATTTATTAAACAGACCCGGTTCATTTGCAAATAAGTGTAAATGTAAAAGAAATAAAAGGTAAGAGGCGTTTCTCTCGTGTACTTATTTTGGTAACTATTCAACGGACAGAGGTTCGACATGGCTCTAACTGGGTGGCTCGTACGGTTTACTATATGTAGTTTCGATTCTAAGAAGGTACTCAAATTGTCCATACTGTCACCTACTAAGGTAGTACGGAGCCTCGGTCATCACCCATCACAGGCTCACGAACTCAATTCGAGGGATTACATTTACTTATGCCTATGCGGTGGGACGAGTTAACTCACGAAGGCGTAACGTTTACTTCCACTTAAACGGATGGAGCCCGGGTAGAGAGTTCATGTTATGCAAGAATGCAAGTGCATGGTGTGCGGGGAGAAACTCACAAACCCTTTTTTTTACCAAAAAATCAAACTAAAAAACCGTAAAACTTAAAGCTGAAAAAAACAGAAAAATAAAACAAGTTAGAAAAAATTATTAATTTAAAAACCGAATGCAGATGCATGACTTTTCAAAAATAAAATTCAAGGATCACGATTAAAAATTAATTTGAAAAAGGAATTTTGAGAATTTTGGCAACACGCATTCAACATCAGACTCAACCCTCAAAAAGTCCCCAGTGGAGTCGCCAGCTGTAGCGACCTAAAAATTCTGGGCACGGGCGCTAGTTGAATTGACTACTGAAAATTTAAAAACAGAGTCTCGATTTTTTCTTTTGTGAAATAGGAGTCGTCACCGATCCTTTTTATTTAGGTATGATCGGACACCTACAAAATTCTCTTTTTAGAAGAAAATTTTATTTTCAAAATTTTCTAAAAAAGGTAATTTTGGGTCTACGTTAAAATCTAGAAAAAATCAGAGTTCGGGAGTCGGTTACGCGCGAGGAAGCTATTAGCACCCTCGGGACGCCCAAAATTGGTATCTCGTTAAGCGCGCGTTGTCTTAATTTTAAAAATACGAGTTCAATTTAATATTTAATCATGATCCGATTGAAACACGAGATTTGTTTTAAACCATGAGAATTTTGAAACACGATAATAATTTTTGAAAACACAAAAATTTGTGAAACACGGGAATTGTTGAAAACACGAAAATTTTAGAAACACCGAAATTTTTGAAAACACGAATATTTTTGAAACACGAATTTTTTTTGAAAACACTAATTTTTCGATTTTTTCTTAAAGACGAATTGTATTTAACACGAACCGGTGATATTCAGTTAACATAGCGATGAAATCATCGAATTAGCGTCAAATCGATTCAATTTAATATTTAATAGTGATTCTATTACAACATGAGAAATTTTTTTTTTATTTTTTTAAAAAACATGAGAATTTTTGAATATTTTTAGGGTTTTTTTAAAATGGCGTCCCATATTTAACACGAGCCATCGATATTCACCCAACATAGCGATGAATTCTATGAGTTAATATTAAATCGGTCCATTGCCTTATGCATTAAAATGATTTTTCTATTCTAAAAAATGAAATTATTTAAATTTAAAATTATAAAATGAAATAAGCAAAATAATATTTCATGAATACCATAAAAATGCTAATTGAATTAAAATGAGATAATATTCAAGTATTTAAGTTAAAAAGATTAAGAATTTACCAAAAGCCTAAAGTTATGGGCTTGATGAATGGTCCATTTTCCTTTTTCTTTCTTTTTTTTCATTTTTTTTGCTGGACTGGCCTGTTGGGCTGTTGGGCGAAACGGGCTTGGTGCTGTGGGCCTGCTGGGTTGGCCTGCTGCTACGTTGGGCCTAGGGGCCTGTTGGGCATGCTGCTGGGCCTTTGCTGGAATGGGCTGCTGCCTATTTTTTTTGTTGCAACATTTTTTTGGGTCTGCTATTTGGGCCTAATCTGCTGGTCTGCTGGGCAATGGTCTGTTGGGCGAATTGGGTCCAGTGCGGGTCGGGTCGGGTCAATTTGACCCGACTGTTAACTAATTTTTTTCTTTTTTTCCTTTTTTCTTTCCCTTTCTTCTTCCTTCTTCTTTCTTTTTTCTCCTTCTTTGTTTCTTCTCTTTTCTTTCTTTCTTCCCCGTTCAGCCCCCTTCCACTGCTTTCGTTGACGTCGCCTTGCTGCCCAGCGGTACGACGGGCACGGTGATGCTCCTCATTCTCCCATTTTTTTTCTTTTTTCCTTTTTTTTTCTTTTTTTCCTTGCTGTTTTTTTCTTTTCTTGCTATTTTTTTTCTTTTTTCACTTCTTGGTTGCTTTGTTAGGTGTTGGGACGGTAGTGATGCAACGGTGGTATGGTGGCGCAAGATCAACGGCGACAGTGGGCTTTTTTTGCTATTGTTTTTTTACTGTCTTTTTTCTTGCTTTTTTGGTTGCTTGTTGCTTGTTATGTGTGATTTGTATTTTTTTTCAATAATGGTGGATGATGAGGGTGGAAGGGCCATGGGTGTGATGGTTTTTGGGAGAGCGACGAGGGTATAGGCAGAGATTGGTTTTAGTTGTGCAGCCGTGGGAGACCAAAGGTCGATAAGTGTGGGTTCGGGTTTGAAGGTGGCGAGTGGTGGTTAGGTTCGGTTCTAGGGGGGCCGAATGTATGTTCTTTTTTTTGCTTTCTGTGTTTTTTTCTTTCCTTTTCTTTAAGACCGAATCCCCTCCCCTCTCTTTTAATTTTCTTTTTAATCTCTTGATTTTTGTCCTCTTTCTTCTTGTCTTCAAGTACCTGGATGTGGGGGGAGCACGTTTGGCTGCTGATTGGGGGGTTTGACATGCCCAGAAGGACCAACATGTAGAAGACGCAAAATATTTGGGGTAAAAATGCAATTTTAGGAAAATATAGGGCCAAAATGTAATTTTTAAAAATTTTAGGGGCCTGAATATAATTTACAAAATATTAGGGGTCAAAAATGCAAATTTAGAAAAATTTAGGGGTCAAAATATAATTTTTGAAAAGTTTAGAGGCTAAAATATAATTTGTATTTTTGTATGTTTTTCAAAAATTTTTATTATTACTATTTTATTAATATTTAAAACAAAAATTAAAAATGGACTAAAACAAGTCCAAAATTAAAACCTAATGGGCCCAATCATTGGGCCCATATGAGACCAACCTGGCCCGAAACCCTAATCGGACAAAATTCAGTGATAACATTTCCGAGGATTTAGATTTTAGGAAAAGATCACCGAAAATTGACTAAGAAGCCTTTTTTCCCCCAAAAAATATAGTCTTTGGGGCCATTATCATGTCACAATTTGTATACGGTAAGCATGAATATCAAATAATAAATCATATGAAGAACAAAATGTAATAGATTACCTGGGAAATAAGGACTGAAGGAAGCGGCTGGTGTGGAATGTGACAGGGGCTGGGCTGGGATTGAAGTTGGAACCATGAAAACTAGAGAAGCTAGAAACTGACAACAATAAAGAGACCAGAAACAGAAACGAACACAGCAGAAAGAAAAACAAAATGGTTACTACTGATTTCTCCATATCCGTTGACTGTCTAGTTTTTGTTTCATGGAAAGCTTTCCGCAACCACGCATGAAACTAAAAGCAGCAATAATGTAAAACTGGATATACAACTGACTTGGCATTATTTTGCATAAAAAATTGTACTTACCAAATTAAATCAAAGTACAAACAAAATTTAAAAATCACATCGCGCCTGTTGAATCAAAGTGCCTGTTTTAATCTACGAATAATTATTAAGCCAAGGGGACCCCGAGAGACAGAAAAACACCACAAAACTGTTGTAGTCAAAACTTCACGGAAGAGGGGAAAGAGAAGTTTGAACTAACATCATATGCTTACAGGGAAACAGGAAATTAAAAAAAATGCAGAAAATAGTGCAAGATTTTAGGATATATAATAGCAACTGATCAAACATGGTAGAAGAAAACAAAATGGTAGAAAATATTTAAAACATCGATAATAGAGGTATTTACCAAAAAAAGCCAATTTTTTTATAAAATTACCGAAATAGGCCGGTTTTTTAATTATTTACCGGACTGGGCCATTTCCCCCAAAATCGCGCCACGTCGGAGCGATGTCAGGGGACGGGGCAGAAGGTCGCGTCCACGTCAGCAGGTCACGCTGACGTGGACGCGACCTCCTGTCAGTTAGCGCGGTATCAGGAACGCGATTTTGACCCTAATTTTTACGCCTGGGTTTTATGGCTTTTAGGGTTTAGGGTGCAGGCTTTAGGGTTTAGGGGTCCAGGAAAATTTTTTTTCGAGTTGACGTTTTTGGTGAAATAGTGGGAAATCGCTTCTACTAGGATGCTATTTAAGAAGAAATTGTGAAATAGTGGCCTCGTGGACGCGATTTCGCTACAGTGGTCATGTGAGAAATAATTTTTTTTGACGTTTTCTGAGGAAATAGTATAAAATCGCTGATACCAGGATGCTATATGAGAAGAAATTGTGAAATCGCGCCCTCGTGGACGCGATTTTGCTACAGTTGGTCATGTAGGAAGTAATTTTTTTTGACGTTTCTGAGCAAATAGTGTCAAATCGCGCCCTCGTGGACGCGATTTCGCTACAGTAGCAAGTTTGGGCTGAGGCTATAAATTAGGCAGAGAATTTTCTTAGAATGCATAACTCAGAGCAAAAACATTTTAGTTTAGGGTTAGGGAATTTAGAGTTTCAAAATGAGTGAACGTATTAGTGCTGTTATTTACTACGATGGTGAGGTTTGCCACACCGAGAATGGTGTTGTTTTTTTGTCGGAGAATACGGTGTGACTGTCATTTAGCCAAAACATAGATTTGACAGAACTCCGTAAAAGAATTAGGCGTAAAATCTTCAGAACCACGCCAATGAAAGTTCAGTCAATGACGTATCGATTTTGTTCTTCTGTTGATCCGGTGACATATGACTCGTTCGACATAAAATGTGCTCGTAGCGTGGAGGCAATGGTGCAGACTCATCTTGCTAGCGGAGCAACTTATATTGAGTTATATGTACAATTTGCGTCACCAAATGATGTACTTCCGTCTGGTGTTCGAGATGTATACACGACCCCTAGCCGAATTATACACGAGATGTGATTCCTATCAAGACGAATCAATGATCCGACCATTGTTGAAAATATTAAAAATTTTAAAATTATTTAAAAAAAATAAAAAATTTTAAAATTTTCTTAAAAAAATGAAATTTAATGGAAAAAGAAATTTAATATGGATTTGGAGATTTTTTGAAGGAAATTGAGAGGATTTTGGAAGGAATTTGAGAGTTTGAGAGAATTTTGGAAGGAAATTGATAGAAATTTTGAAGGGAATTGAGAGAAATTTTGAAAGGAATTGAGAGAATTTTTGAAAGAAATTGATATTGAATTTGTTTGTGAAAATAAAAGGGGTGGGGGGTTTATATAGTAAAAAAATTTGATCGTTTGGGGGGGGCAACGGTCAATTTTTTGACCGTTGGGCACTGTTCACGCGCGCGTCCACATCGCGTCCACGTCAGCGCGACCTACTGACGTGGAAGGAAATCACGCTCTCAAGGGAGCGATTTCCTTCCACGTCAGCAGGTCGCTCTGACGTGGACGCGACCTTCTGCCCCGTCCACTGACATCGCTCCGACGTGGCGCGATTTTGGGGGAAATGGCCCAGTCCGGTAAATAATTAAAAAACCGGCCTATTTCGGTAATTTTATAAAAAAATTGGCTTTTTTTGGTAAATCCCTCTCGATAGTATCTCCAAGATAATAACTGATCTTCAAAGGAAGAAAAGTACTTTCATACCCCTAGCCTAAGTATCTTCTATGCCATGAACACTCTGAGGAGAGCATCATTGTGACACATTCAAATATGGTAATTATAAATCTAATCTCATTAATATTTTTAACTTTTCAAACTGACCAACTCTGAAAGTGGTCACATCTAGACCATTGCTTAATTTGAGTCTAAGTTGAACTCTACCAAAGAGGCAACCATACAATGAGCAATGTGTACATATTTCCAAAAATAAAAAATAAAAAAACTACTCAAATATTTAGCATTACCTTTAGGTAAAATATTGCAATTTAGTTTAGATTATTTGTTGTGAGTCTCAATTACATTTATTTATCTTTTTAATGTCTTTTTTTCTTTTATTTTATGCATTTCTAAATTATTGAATTTAATTTAGGTGTTTTTGAACTTGAAATAGGTGTATGGAAGCTTGAGACTTGGGTTTTGAGATTACTGGAAGATTAAACGAATAGCCGAGGAAAGGTGTAGTTGAAAACGAGAATTTTGGAGCTCTAACACAACATTTTGGAGGCCTCGCATGTGAGTAGTGGTGCTCCGGCCTCAACTGATGCCCTAAGGCGGGAAAAAGAGCACCTACGTCGGTGCCCTTGCATCATTTGGTGCTCTTGTGCCGAATCCTTTCGTTCTGGCTTGAAATTCCATGTTTCGATCGTATTCTAGGGCATTTTGGTTATTTCTGAGTTTTATGACCTAACTCAAGTTTCTGTAACCTTATTTGATGTAACCTCCCTAACCCGGCCTAAATGTTATGTTTGGATTCTAAAGGTCACATAGGCCACCGTAATGGCCTAGTAAAACAATTGGATTCAGAAATTTACTTTTGAAATCATTTGTTTACCCTACAGAAAATCTATTTGAATAATTTTCTTAGTTTACTAAAAATTATTGGGCTTTAAGCCAAATTTGGTTATGTGTTATCTTGTAAAAACTCTTATGTCATTTGGAATACTTAGTTGAACTTAAATTTTACAAAAACAAAATAAAAATGTTTGCTATTAAACCATTTTAAAATCTAGAGACTAATTTGTAAAGGTTTTGTATTTTTGAAAACTTTGTAAATTTTCTTGATTAAAGTAACTTTTTAGAAATCCCATTTCAATTACATAGTGGAAAAAAAAGTGTGTCTAACCAATTTAATATTTAAAGCTAGGTTTCATGCATATTTAAGTAGAATCATAAGTTTGTTCAATTTCAAACGTTTTTTCATGTAATGCGAAATAAAACCAACAAAAAAAAACCATGCCACAATCCAAATAAATTATTATAGTCCTTAAATAAAAATTATAAACTAAAGTAAAAATATTTTTAAAGTAAAAAGTCTGAGACAATCCTTTGTATGTCGAGTCTAAATCCTAATCTCGTGGATTCTCTATAAAGACAATAAACTAGGGAGTGAGCTATAAAGCTCAATGTAAGTCTTAACACATAAGTTTTTCAATTGTAATAGGATAAAATAGCAATCATGTGAACAGTAATAAAGTATAACAAATAACATAAATTACATTGGATGTACCTAATCATGTTTAACACTACACTTTATTTTTCAATTTCAGAGAAAATTCCTACCCATCATCCGCTACAAACCACAGCAAGAGTTCCCCGTGTAACATCCCGATTTTGGGCCAAGTCTGAGCAGTTGTTTCGGGACCACAAATTTGATGAGGAAAAATTTATTTTTATTATATTTTTATGGTCTGCAATTTCACGGAATGATTTCATAAAAATTTCGTTCAAAAATTTCGACGTTTGGGCACTCAATTTAGCCAAAAAGACTAAATTGTAAGAAGTGCAAAAGATGAGTTCTACATGTTAGAAGTGTCCAATTGTTATGAAATTTTAAATTGGAGGTCCTTAAATGGTAATTAGACCATTGGTTAACTTGTTGGTCAAAAATGGACAAGAGATAAATGAAATAGGATATTTTTAAGTTGGAGGCATTTTGGTCATTTAGTAATTAAAAGAATTAAAAAGGCCAAAATAGCCAAAAATTTGTCCATCTTCTCCATGATGAACGAAAATAGCAAGGGGGAAACCATGGTTAGGTTTTTTAAGCTTCCAAGCTCCATAGTAAGTGATTCCAAGCCCCGTTTTTAATGTTATTTACGCTTTTGAAGTCCCGATAGCTTAATTTAGCTTATTCTAGTAATAATTTAACCTAGGGTTTATATTTGGAAAAATACCCATATGTGAAATGTGTTTATTTTGATGTTTTATGGTAGAATATGAAGCTTGAAATTGTTTAAACAATTTTTGCTAAGCAGTTTTCAGTGAAAACAAGTGAAACGACATAATTGGTAAAAATTATTATTGTTCATAAGTGCATGTTAGAGCAAGAATTTGATGTTGCTATAGAAGGGAAAAATGTTCAGCATGTTATAAAACATAAGAAAAAGGAATAAAGTTTAATTTCCGAGCCTAAGGGCAAAATCATAATTTTGTAAAAGTTTAGGGGCAAAAATATAATTTTATTAAGTATGATTTTTGGATCAAATTGATTAATATGAGTGCTAAATAGTTAAATGTGTTGTTAAAAGCGGTGAAAGGTGAGATATTGGCCTTGAAAATATGATAGTAAGTTTGTATGTAGATAATATATTGTTTTATTAATGCTTAAGCGTTTTATTATTTTATTTAAGAAATGTACTATATGTGGAACAAATATTTGATTCAAATTATGAATTAAGATTGGTTAGAGGAGAACTGATAAAATATTGAAAAGTAAAAATTTCCCGATTGAACCTCGTAATAGAAAAGATATGAATGATCGTAATTGGGTCACGTGTGGTACGGACTAAGTGCAGGCCACTACATGTACCAGACTGATAGGTCGCATATGTGGCACGGACTGTGTGTAGGCCACCAATATTCTGTTAAGGTAGAAGGGTGGCACGGACTATGTGCAGGCCACCGAGAGTCTGTTATTACACAAAGGTGGTACGGACTATGTGTAGGCCACCGAGAAATCTGTTTTTGTTCCGATAAGTTCATCGGGAAAATTGACTAAGTGTAATTGAGTGATGAATATATATATGTGGATTTGAATTGAAGATTGATTTGAAATTGGAAATGAGAAATTGGATTGCTTTGAATATAGTGATAAATTGAATGGATTTTATATGAATTGAAATGAACTATTGGAATGAGATGTGATTAATTCAATGGAATTGAGATAGTGAAAAAGTGAAATTATGAAAGAATACATTTTACAACAAAATAGTTTAGACAATAGCAGTTGTGTAACTTTGAAAAATAAAAAAAATGGTGGAAATTGAATTAGAGGGTGAATAAGATATTAAATGAAATCTTAATGAGTCTATTTTTATATAAAAGAAACAGATCAAGCAAAAGAGTTATACTTTTTGAGATATTTAAATTTTAGTGAGGTAGGGTCAGATTGATTTTAGAATCCCCTATTCTAAATTTGGAAAATAATTAAAAATTGTACAAAAATAATTATGAGTTATAATTTATATTATTAGAATCTCTAATGAGTCTATTTTCAAAGAAAACAAATGGAAATATCATCCGAATTTTGTACAATGAGATAATTCATTTTTAGTGAAGAGAGGTTAGAGATGTTGAGCAGTGAAATAGGGGTGACTTTAATGAATGAAATGTACTAATTGGACAAGAAAAAAACTTATGAAAATGTTATGGTAAGAAGATATGTGAGTCAAGTTCCTGGGAAAATTAACGGAACTTAATTTGGAGCTCTGTATCACGGGATAAAAAGAATTTAGTGACTATAACCCGACTAGACAACTTATTTGAAGTTGAATGAATAGTGAAACTATAGAGAATGTTATTTTTAAGAGTGTTATGTACACTAAGGATGTGGAATGGAGAGGAGGAGGAAAAAATAAAATATACGAATGATTCATGTATAATTGGCTATATGCTCGTTTATAATCGATAGACGCAGAATTGAATAGTAAATTCGTATCGGTATTGAATTTATTAATAGCAATTGTTGAAATTTTGAATAATATGTTAGTAATAAAAAATAAAGTAAATATCAATATTGAATTGTTTGTGAGTTGAATGGGAATTATTATTGATATGATTTGAATTAAAAGAATTATTGTGGTTTTGAAATGAAAATTGGATTGAGAAATTAATTTGAATTGTGAACACGGAGAGTTATGAATTGAATGGAATTGAAATAAAACATTGAATTGTTATTGCTTGTGAATTAGTCATTTTGGTACATAGATAATGCTGGATGATAATCATGCTTTGTGAAATATCTGTAGTCATAAGGATGATTATAAAGTATCTTGTTATTAGAATCATTTGGTTCTGAGATGTTATAAAATTGTGAGATTTAATGGTTGATATGAATTTTAAGGGTAATTTACTAGTCGACTGAAGGAAAATGAGTTTGTTGATGGTTGTGTATATGAAATTTTTGGCATATGCTCGAGATATGTAATGTAGTAATATGTGAAATTAATATGAAGAGATTTATGATTGTTATTAGTGTTGATTTTGGCATAATGTGGATTATTCAAGGATGAAATAATTTAATGGATAAATTGAGTATATGAATGAGTTTGTATCGAGTCTTATAGGCTCTATTTATTATGAATACAATATTTCGAGGATAGGTTGTAAAGAATTATAAAATTATGTTAATACTATAAAATTTTTTAATTTGGATGAAATTTTGTGACTCAGTTTAATACGTATACAAGTGTATGTGTTTTAGTAATGCCTCATACCCTATTCCGGCATCGAATACGGGTAAGGGGTGTTACACCCCAGAACTCATCCATCTCTACACATTGAATTGTGGCATGCCACCAGTATTTGCAGATAAACTGCAAGAAATATGTGGATAAACCACCATAATTACAAATAAACTGTCAGAAACTTCTTCCTTACATATCATCCTGATCTCCATGCAATGCATTATGACATAACAATGAAAGTAACTGGATTAGTACAAAAGGCATGTTTCAACATGCAATCAATTTAGTAGAAATAATAGGCATGTTTGACATGTAACCAATAACAGTAGCAGAACATTGGGCATGCTTAACGTGCGATCAATAACATAAGACATGCAATAACAATACAAAATCATACAATCACATATCAATCATTACGAAAAACACTTGTATGATTTTACTTAATCACTTAATAGGATTTATACACAATCAACCAACACCCAAACATCACTTACCCCATTCAACCAATGTTAGAAATAACAAAGATCACATTCTTCCATCACTTTGAAGACACTAGACCATTCAGCCAAGTGAAAAAACTTATGAATACATTCAACAGACACATCAAATCACACGTAATAATTGGCCATTTACAAACATACTCATGGTTAGACACACACCCGAATTTGTACATCCAAACAACACTAGATTTAATATGCTACACTTCTTCGCTATAAATATGATCAAATCTCATCTAGATCTGAATTTTGAATGAACAAAACACACAAAATGCACCATATTAGATTCAATTATGCTAGATTCGAGAAAAGATCTATAGATCCGCTTGCTAAACAAAAGAAGAACACTTACTCTTTTCTCTAATTTACAAATCTGAAATAACAACACTCCTACATATTAGATCTGGCCAAGACAGTGAAGAAGATCCAAATATGAGATCTGAGATCTAATCAAAATAAAACACTTACTCTACACCAGTAAACAAATTAGGAACGAACAATCAGTGGAGATCTTGGCAGTCATAAGAGATTTGACTATAAAGGAATAAAAATGGAGAAAAATAAGCAGAGATTCGACCACAATGAAAGGAATGAAGACGAAAAGAGAGGAGGAGAAAATAAATGGTGGTGATGCAACAATGATGGAGAAGGGGCGACAATAGCGTAAGATGGTGCAGGCAGAGGTCCAAGGTGGTGTGGTGACGATGCAAGGTGATACTACAGTGGTGTAATATGGTGCAAGGTGGCGGCAACGGTGGTCCAAGGGAGTAGGGTGGCGGTATAAGCAAAAGAAAGAAAGAAAGAAGAGAGAAAAAATAGGAAAAAAATGAGAGGAACCTAAGGAGAGGGCTATACAAGGGATGGATGAGAGAAAAGTTTTTGAGTGTTTCGGGCAAGGGTGGCAATGTGAAAGCAAAAAGGAGAAAAAAGATGTTTAAATACTAGGGTTTTTAAACCCTAGAGGTGGCAATAGGGTTAAAAACAAAAGAAATGCAAAATTTTTTTAAAAAAATGCAAGGGAAGGGATTCAAATTTGGGGTTTAAGGACAATTTCACTAACACTTAACCAATAGACTAGTAACTCATATATGCTTAATCATACAAACAAACTAAAATAAATAGGGGCGTGACTAGAAACACTGAAATATATAGACTTTTCCAACACCTTCTAAGCATTAATTCATGAAAATTTTAAGTATTTCTACCAAATTTTGTGTCTTCATTATAAAATAACTAAACTGGACATGATTTAAGACACATCTTGGTGTTTAGCTATTTAGATATTAAACTTATGTAATTCTGCGAATTTTGAGCAGTTTTGTGCAATGGAAACAAAATCAACCTTAAAGTCACCTTGTGAGGATTAAATTGTTGGGGCATCTATGAAGCATTAGCTGATGAATTAATAGCCATGAACGTACCAAATTAACATACTCAGACCCTCTAAAAAAATTAGTTTGATCCAATTAAAAATTGGGTTGATAAATTTGGACAGTGTGATGTGAAAAGAAAGCCCCAAAGTGACCAATTGAGGAAAGAAGAACCAAGACCCCAAGGAGCAGCCCAAAACCGCCCATCCCTTGCCAAAATAAACCCAAAAAGCTAATTAAAATAATTTCAAAACAACCCCTAAACTTCTTCACAAATTCGTTCCAACCCCTCCACTTTTCAAGCCTTCACTTTATGGCACTAAGCTAATTTTAGCAAAGCCATTCAAACCTCTCTTCCTACAATCAAGGGACGACCATGAGAGGAGAAAATAAAGACTCTCTTATGCTATCTTTAATTGTCCCAAGCTTGTATAAATAGCCACCCTCATTGCCTTTCATCTATCACTCATTCACTTACCATTCATCCTTTCTTCTCATCCATCTTATCCTATATTTTATTTTTCCCTTTTGAAAGAGTCGTGCAAGTCCTTTGAGCAGTAGCAATCAGCATCTTGGAGGCCCTTGGTTGGCAAAACAAAGCATAAAAAAGAAAAGGACGCACATTAGTTTGACCCTGAAGAACACTGGATTTATCTTTTAGTTTCCTTCTCTTATTTCATTTTAATTTGTTTTGAGATTATAAAACATGAATGCTAATTGTTTTGATGCTTCTGATTTAATTAAAATGACTTAAATTTTGTTTGTGTTAGATTAGTTGAATTCTGCCTACTTAAATTATTAGAATTGTGTTGTGATGTTGTAAGTCTTGGTAATTTGTTCATTTAGATAAAATCAGGCCTATGTTCTTCTTGCATTGTAAGTGTGAGATTGCAATTGAATTAATTATTTAATCATATTGAAATTAAAATTAATTGACACAAGATCTAAATAGTGCATATTCAATATTTTTAAGAGGAAAATTAGATTAAATGAGTAATAGTATTAACCAATATTATTGCCTTGCTTAACCTAAAGATTTTTGTGATTAAATTTGTTTCAGTATAGAAATAAATTGTTACTTCACTTTGTCTTGTGCCTGCTTATAAAAATTAATTAATTAATTTAACACAGACATAGAGGTGATCATGGATCGGGCTGGGCCGAGTTTGGGTCGAGCCCAGACAAAATATTAGGCCCATTTTCTAGGCCCGGGCTCGGCCCGAAATATGGGCCTAAAAATTTGTCCAAGCCCGAGCCGAAAGAAAATTGTTAAGCTCGAGCTTGGCCTGGCCTGGCCCATATTAAATATATATAAAATATATATTTGATTAAAAATAAAAAATATATATATTTAATATATAATTCGGGCTGGGCTGGGCCGAGCCTGGGCCAAAAAAGTTTTACCCGAGGCCTGACTCGTTTTCTAAACGAGCCTTGTTTTTTTGCCCAAACCTTCCCATTTTTCGGGCAGGCCATCGGGCCCGGCCGGGTAGCCTAACCCATGATCACCTCTACCTAGACATATGCTAAAAAGATTAATTGATCTTAATAAGTATGTTTGCATCAGACAACAGAGGACCAAGTTGCCATGGAATTATTCGTAACATTATAAACATTATTTTTATAATTCTAAGTCAAGGAATGAAATTCATCTAACCCACCTATGCCATATTGATTAAACTTGTTAAAATCTTGCTTTTATTTTGCTTTACATATTAGTCTAATTTAATACTTAGTTAATAGCTCACTTCCTTCAAAATATTTTTTCTCTACTACTAATTTGCTTAAGTCTATATGTCATAAATATTTGCTTGTACAGTCCCTGTGGAAACGAAAAATTTGATATACTTATCACTTTATTACTTGTCACGACTGTGTACACTTGCATAGTCGGTCGTTCCAGTGACAACTCTCCGTCCTTAAAAGAAATTTTATCCTTGAAATTTCCTTGATTCGAACATATGAGGATGCTATTGACGAATCGAGTCTTTCGGTTCATATGTGACCTTTTTAGTGCCATGGTTCTACCACAGGACCTTAACCAGTGGAATTTGTTTTTTCTCAGAACTTTCACCTTACGATCTAGAATCTGCACAAGTTAATCCTCAAAATACAAATTTGGTCTGACTGCTATCTCCTCAATTAGAAAAATATGAGAAGGGTCAGATCGGTATCGTCCCAGCATAGAGACATGAACACGTCATAGATACGGTCCAATTCAGGAGGTAACTTTAACTGATAAGCCACTGACCTAACTCTCTTAAGAGTTTGGTAAGGCCTATTAAACCTAGGGTTCAACTTGCCTTTTCATCCGAACCTCAGAACTTCTCTTCATGGATACACTTTTAATAAAACTTGATCTCCGACAATGTACTTAATGTCTTTCCTCTTCAGATCTGCATACGACTTCTGTCTATCCGGAGTTGCTTTTATTCTGTGTTGTATCAGTCTAAACTTACCCTAAGTGTAACACTTAGATTTTTAATAACTCGAAAACTTGACATAATAAGAGGACTAAATTGAAAGAGACTGCAAGTTGGCGGTCTCTATTGGAACAAACAAGAAAGTTAAAAATGTAATTAGACATGGTTGAGAACCAAACCTGGTTCAGTTAGAATAAAACCAGTCGATTTCTTAGTGTGAGACATAATAATTAGCGATGAAAGGTTGGTAATAGTGCGAAGATGACTATATATAGTTGGAAAATGGCTTCCCAGTAATGATTTTCTTCCCAACATTGTTTCATTTTCTCTTCTTCACCTTATTCAGTTGTTTTAAAAAAGAGGAGGCCATGGAAGGTCTTGCATGGAGCAAACTTCGAGAGGATTAAGCTAGAAAAGTAGGGAAACTAACAAGCTGGTAAGGTTCTTTATCATAACCCAAAATCGGGGCTAGATGTTTTTGGTCATGAGGAGTAAGGTTCACTAGTGTTTTGCTGAACTAGAATCGCCAAAATGGAGCAAATTCAGTGTTTGCCAAGATTTAGACGAGTGGGTGTTCACCAATAAAGTTTCAGCGAAGGTGTTCCCTGAGCAACAGTGTACACCAATTGAAGTGGTAAGGGGTTCACCGGTTTCACTATAAGAAAAGTTCACTAATGTGTTGGTAAGCTAGGAGTTCGCCAGTCTGTATAGCGAACTGGGTTCACCAAGTAAGTTGCGAATTGTGTTTGCCAAGATACAGTCGGACTCAAATTTGGAAAAATTGATTTAGTATATCTAGGAATAATTTACATGCAAGTAATAACTTTCCTAAATTAGATAAGGTATCCAAGATATCTAGGACTATTAGGCCTATAAATAAGACCTTTGATTCGATGAAAATCTTCACTAAATATTCTATCGTCAAGTCTTTGTTTTGAAATTCTATTCCTAGCAATTTGGGTAAGTCCTTATCTTGTTAGGGTTGATTGTGCTTAGAGCTAGGTTTGCATACATGTGTGAGTTATGAATGTTCTGTCAGTAATATGTTTGTTTGTTGCGAGCTAGCCGAACCATCTTCTAGCAAGGGTAAATGTAAGCTAAAATCGTTTAAGTGTTTTATTTTTGGTGAGTGGTTGGTAACTGTCAAATTTTGGGTTTTCCAAAGTATTCCGATTACATTTGCTAATGGATATGGTTTTCTAAAAGAAACCTTATTTTTTAAACCCAAAAGTAAGTTTTTTGAAAAGTTCTGACTTAAGCTACGAAACTTTGTTTTCAAAATTACAATTTTGAAGAGATGATTTTTAAAGCACAGTTTTATGCGAGCTCTTATACGAGCCTTTGATTATAAGAATGTTCTGAAAGAGCGATTTTAAACTGTGTTTTCAAAAGGCACTTATGTATGAGATTTTTATAGAAAACTCTTTAGCTCTGCTTTATGGGAACTCTCTAATAAGTTCGCTTTGTGTGAGCTCTCTGTTGGCTCTACTTTGTGCAAGCTCTCTGCTTAGCTTTGCCTTAGTGTTAGCTTTCTGTTCTGTGAGCTCTTTAGTAAGCCTTCTGATTGGTATACCATAGTCTGAGTACCCACCCATGGTATGTCTCAAAGTGCGTGCTCCTTTGTGAGTTCAGTTGGGTAATTATATACTCAACAAGACAAAGTTTGATCCTTAGTGAGCCCAGCTCTGTATATGAGCTAATGTCATACGTCTCAAAATGCATGCTCCTCTGTGAGTTCGATTGGGTATTATATACTCAACAAGACAAAGACTCTAAGTGACAAACCAGTTGTGTGAACTAAGGCCGACTCTATTTGTAAGTGTGAACCGGTCTTGCAACTTAAGGCAGACCTTGTTCAAAGGAATGTTTTCTAAAAATCATGTACGAGTTGGCTTTGCGACCAAAGGTGAACCTAGTGTTGGGTTTTTAAATGTTTTTGAAAGAAATATGGCTCCGCAATTTTAATGCAAGCCCCTTTTTAAAGCAAGTTTTTAGAAGAAATTATTTGTAAGCATTGTTTTCACAAAAGAAATATTTTTCAGATGCGAACTGGGTCTCACATCCTAATAAACACGCAAAGGTAACCTGAGTTAAAATTTGCTAAGTTCATTTGAACTTACTTGCGCCTACCCGTGATGTAGGTTCTAATTAAAGAGTAGGTATGTTGAAGGGACCAAGCCAGGAATGTGCCAATGTGGTAGTTCGAGTTGCGATATTATGCATACATAGGACACCATAGGGATATGGTGCTTAGTACTCTATGCCATGAAGAAATCTCTCTTTAAGAAGGTTTTAAGTTGTAATGTCATATGGTGCTTTTGAAAATATGATGTAACTATTAAACATTCTCTTTTATTATTCTTTTGCTTTAAGAACAATATATAAAGGAATAAGAGTATGTTTTAGAATGGTTTTACGACTATTGAAATTTTTTTGCTAAGTGTTTAAGTTTTGTAACATTCAATATTCGAATCTGATAATTTGAGTCGGGTATAGGATGTTACACATGACAAGTATCATGAAAACCTTTAGAAGTTTCAAATTAATGCTAATAATCTTATTAGGAACATATAAACATTTTCCGTCTCAGTTATCATCATTAAACATTTCGAAACTTACCTACAGTAATACCATTTCCATATTAAACATTTAGTATCTTTAGGCTAGCTTTACAAACATTTTAGATAGTCATTTATCAAAACAGTTGGCTCTCAAAGATAGAGACATAGGTGTGATTATCAGGACTGATAATACATCGGATTGGACCCAAGTTGAATTTATCTTTGATCTGTATATGTATGTATTCATTTGTGACGTTCATTTTCTGACTTACCTCATTGAAGTAAGTGATTTGTCATGTGTATATAAGTCATGTAATTTGATATATTGAAAACTCAAAAAGTGATTCGTCATGACCACCCCCGGACGTACCAACATCAAGAGTGTGAATACTGCAACTACAGATAGAGATTTGAAGTGATGTCCGTAAGTATATGGGTCAGGTTGTAATTATCGGGACCGCTGATACTCCCCATTGCGAAGCGAAAAAAATATTTCAGCGATCCTCAGCCATGGATCCAAGTACGATAAATGAAACAGGTTGAAATAAGGTTGAAGATATACATTCTTAAATGAAAAAACACAATGAAAGGATGTTGCTTATTCGGTGTCGATTCCAAGCCACAATGAAAACATCCTGGCCTCTATGTAGCCCACCCGGTATTAAAACAAACGGCAAAAACTCTATTGGAACTTGTCTAGAGAAAATCTCCCAAAATGGCTGCTAGATCTTTTTCTTATTTTTCTTTTAAAACACACTTAACCTTAATTCGAGATATTTGGTATCTATATATTAAAACAAAATCAACCTATAAAGAAGATATGGAAAGCATTAAAAACATTATATTCTTTTCAAAAAGAATTATAACTACCATATTTCAATGTTTGACAGAAATCTTAATTATAATAATTTATTATAATAATTTCAGTAACTATATCCTATTAAAAGATTATATGAATCAAATTCATATATTAATTTTAAATATGTTCTCTATTTGAGTACAAAAAGCTTGTAGATTTAATTCGTTTAATATTTAATTTTCAAATTAAATTAATTTAATAATTAATTTAATTCATGTGATAGCTAAACACAATACCAACTGTGTTTGGATTTTGTTTGTTTTAACCATAAGGTGTGACCCTGGAGGTTCTTATAACATTAGTAGTAATACTAGAACATTTCTAATAATACAAGTAATGAGTGGCATCTAGTAATACATCATTGCTACCTAAGTTACAAGAAGTTGTAATTCGACATAACCTTTTTGTGATAAACCATTCATGTATTATATCCTTTTATCTTTTATATCTATATTGGACACAAGCCATGGAACAATCACACTTGCATAATCTAATTTCATGTTTCTTGATATCTATAGTAGGCTATAATAAACAAATAAGTATGATATCTTATATCAACTTATTCGAGTATGACCATGCATTTCTAGTCTCATTCAATCAAGTGGCCTAAGATATTTCTCCCACTATGTAGGAGGGACAAATCCTATATTGACTAACCATATCCCATTAAATATATTGTGGCATATTCGACATCAGTCTTTTCAGTACAACTTGTTACGGAAGATTTTTGAAAGTATCAAAATATACAACTCATGATGTTGGGATAATGATGATCTCAAGTTTGAGAATCGTATACATAGTTATCACTATGAGTAATGTTGTGACTAATACATAATAATCCAAGAAACATACTCATAATGGGCCAGTCTAATATGTTGTTGTCTAGCACATGCTCATGTATTGATTTTGACATCCCTATGTCAATGACAACACTTTGTCATCAATCAACTACACATTGGGCTCAATGCATTATTGTTGTCCAAGCCCACAATAATACTTGACTAAGGACCTTTTAAAAATAATCATATTTTTCTCACGACTTTATTATAATTTAGTTTATTTATATACATGGAAAAAGAAACTGAAATAATAATGACAATGCCTTATATTCATAAACAAGATAAAACATGTACGTAATTACAATCATCTTATGATTGGTCTTTGGGCATACTATAATAGTAATATAGTTAAAACGAAGTAGGTAAGTACTCTGAGGATCATACCCAAATGAGACGAGTACTAAATTCACTTTAACCTAAATGCAAATAAATCTAATTAATACTTTAAATAAAGCATATGTCGAAAAGATATAAATAGGAGATGTTTTAGTTTTTATAAAGAAAATAAAAATAGCAAATGTGAAGTGAACTACGGGTGTTTCAGTTTTAACTTAATCAAATCTAAGAATCGGTGGTTAGTTTGCTTTGGTGATTATAACTAATTCCTATTTTAGGTTTCTACTCAATCAACTAGTCGCTACCTTAGCTGGCTCTCTCGATCTTCCACTAAATCAATGAGTCAACAAGAACTACTTATCTCTCGACCTCACAGTCTAGACTGGTTCGGGGCTAAGGTGTTCACAACTATGTCATACCAATTTTGGGTTAATTCCTACCTAAATGACATCTTAGGGTCGTCAGGCCTCGAGTTTAAGTTTTTCCTCTCCCAAACAGCTAATCCGCTAAGAAAACCATACATAATAATTAATTAATCACACCTCCACTCACTAATCACCCAAAAAAGGATTAGTTCCTCACAGATCTCATGAACACAATAAACTTGATAATAAAGATAATCATAAATAATGAATTAAGTGAAATGGTTAAGAGAATCCTAAATTGCATTAATTGAAGTGCAAAATCCACAATAATTTGATCACGGTTACAATCCACGCTCTCCAAAGAACACAAAATAGAAAAGAACTGAAAATAAACCTAAGGCCTAA